>NC_056732.1:549905688-549988188 GCF_019279795.1 Protopterus annectens | reverse complement strand
TGTGCATGGTCCAGGGTTCGACACCTGCAATGCTTTACGAATGTTTTTCTGCAGAATAAGGTTCATTTAAGCAGTTATAAGCATGTTTAAAAGTGTTTGTGTGACATTATAGCAGCAGTTAAACACAGTTAAACAAACTTTGTAACGTATAACCTGTGCGCGCAAACACGGCCACATCCGCTAACTACTTCGGATATATACATGTCAGTGACGTAACATCTCACTATGTGTTGACATAACATTACATTCTCTGTTGACTGTACTCTCCTGCACACATGGGTTTATATGGGTGATTCAAATGTTTATTATACAGACGATTACTACCTATATATGCAAGCTGTGGTTAAGGTATAGTTTTGCACATGATAAACATCCCTGCCGTATCGGGATTGTAACCTTGAATGCACAGATACTATGCGGATGCTGTAACCATTACACTGTTGACATTAACGTTGCTTCCACCTATTTCCTATTTAGATATTTTCTATGTGTAAGCTAGGCTAAGCAAAGGGCAGGAGCCCCCACACTCACTGAGCTTCACGTACTCTTGAAATAACAACATATAACAAATGTACTGTGAGACAATACATTACATTCCTAACTACATTGGGCATAGCCCCTCACTGATACACTTCAAGGGAAACCTTGTTGTGTGAATGGGTAACAGACTATACACCCCTGGGATCATGACTCCCGGAACCATAGAGCCAGGGGGTGGGGGAGCCTGTCCAGTTTGATAGCTGCAAGACCTGTTAGGGAAATTGAATGGTGTTGAATTGCCACATTAACATGCCCTCTTTAGATCACTAATTGCTCCTATCACCCTCCACAACCTCAGTCTTCAACTGCTTCCAGCAGCTCTGCCTGGAATTGCTTCATTAGCTATGCTTGACAGAGTCTCAGTTACTTCATCAATGGTGCAGGGAAGGCCAACACACTGTTGCTATGCCTCTAATTGCCCTTGGGCAGATAGGTAGTAGGCTATCTGTGAACCTCTAATGTGCAGGCCATCACAGCCATATTATGCGAATAAACAGACCTTCAGATCTCAATATACAGTGAGAACTCACCATGTAGTCAGGAAACAGCTGAGTACAGCAAGAACATACAGAACATTGATACTTAGCCTCTCCAAAAGCCTATTTTGGAAGCTAGAAGACTTGTATAAGTTTAAGCCTTTCTATTGCTTACCAGTATTTTATTGCTTACCTCTCCTATAGGGGAGATGAAAAACTAGCACAGATAGGAAACATGCATGCAATGATACCATACCGGCCTATGTGTCAGCCTTAAGCTTTGGAATACTGGCCAAGACTATTGGCGCCTCCATGGTGCCTTATTTAGGAAAGTCTTGAAGGTGAATACCAGCTCCATAAACAGCACAATAGCAGATTCAATGAGGATTATGATACTCAACACCAGGGGTTGTGATCACAACATGCATGCACTCACAGCACTCCTCAGGATGGACAACATCAACATCTGTGCATTAACTGAAATCTGTCTTAAGGCTGCTGAGAGCACACCAGCACTACCAAACTACAACCCATACCACACATTTCAGCCACAGAACATGGACTTACAGACATGGAGGGGCTATATCCATACTCATCAGGGATACCTACATCTCCAGGTTAGTGGGGCAGCATGATACCTCTGTGATCATCCATATGCAGCTAACATCAACCACAACTGCAATGTGGAATGTGGCCTGCTACGGATCATGCTCCATGACCCAGGACCTCCACTCCACCTACCTGGAGACAATGGAGAACACAACAGTCCTAACGCACACCCCGGCATTGGTGGATGTCAACTACCATACCATTAACTGGGAAACGTACTCCGTTACTCACTTCTAGGATCAGCGCTTCCTGGAATGTATTACCTCATATGCCCTTTATCAGGTGGTAACCTCCCTAACGTGGGGTGGAAACTACTAGATGTGGTCATCATCAACATGGACAACAGGTGCACCACAGCAGAGGTTAACCGGTCACTGGTTAGATCTGACCATGAACTATTCACTGTTTCCACACACTAGCATCTCCCCCACCCACAGATACCACAGTGTATACCTTTCCTACAGCTAAATTTACACTACTAGTGACAGAGGTGGGGGGTTTCACAGCCCCCATGCTAAGGGGAAACACTGCTCATGATACAGACAGATTTACAAATGCAGTCTATAAGCACCTACATGGATGTATGGATCGTGCCATCACTGGTAAACCAAGACTCACTCCTCCTAGAAAAGGACACTGGTCTGGTGGACCTCTGCAATAAACAGGCTATACTACAGAAGTAGGACAGTGTTCCAGACACACAGCAAATCCCACAAAGGGCAGACATCCGTGACCACTATTAGTATTAGCCCATGTTCCAACAAGTCATCACCCTATGCCACTGTCCAGCAGAGACATAGGTGGAATCCCAGGGGTGTATTTTCTGTTCCCCATCCAGTTATCCAGGTAGCGCTTAAAAAGGTTTAATGAGACATTTTAAGCCAAGCCAAGCTTAGTCCAATTTTACCAAAATATTTCTGATGTGTGTCAATACCCCAATGAATTTTACAGTTATGAAACTGGCTTGTACATTTCAAATGTTCATAGGCTGCTTGTCCATTAGAGGCATAGGTGTCAAACCAGGGGTAAATTTGCAAATTCCCATCCACTATTCCAAGTTCCCTGTGAACTGGGTTAGGGCTAAGCCAAAAAACGTAATAACCCAACAGGGCAACAACTAATAATGAAAAATAAAAATAAAAAAAAAAAACAATGCGGACTAAAAACTCCACTTTATTACCACTGATAGTGTAGATTGGGTTAGAGCTAAGCTTTGCTTCACATGGATGGGAAGCCTGATCCAGAGAAGCGGTAATCTTTGACACACATACTTGTCCCTCCAACATATCCTACTCATTGTTGCAGACTAGGTTTAGAGTCATTAGACTGGGTACTGCTGATAATTGTTTCTCAGATGTGCAGCAGAAACATCAGTGTGGGATTAGTGGATGCCTTGTATGCTAAGCATAGACCACAGCCCAGCAGTCTGTAGAACACAGAATGCAGAGACAGGGCTTTGAGATGGTTCATATAGGACTTGTTGTTTATTCTACGTATTCTTTTTGTGAGGAATTTCTGTGGTCTTTCAATCTGTTGCAAGTGCCTGTTGTAAATGCCAAAGGGTGCACTGTACTCTGACTGGTCTGATGAGAGTATAGTACTCAGGAATAATGAACTCTTTGAACTGGATGCCATGCCCCTACTTATAAGTTGTGCAACACAAAAGATTTTCTCTCCACAGTAGGCATGTGGTGGTCAAAGGTCAGGTTACTGTCAACATACGTTCCCAGATCCCTGATCACTGGAAATACTTTTAGGAGTGTATTATCATTATCAATGTGGCGATTTCCATGGGTAGCCATCTTTTGTTTTTGTCCACAGATCTGGCACCAGTTGCCTGTGTCAGGCCCTCTTGAAGGGGTATCAGTGTCTTTAGGGGATTCAATGACTATGCCTACTTTACAGGTGTCTGCAAACTTCAGCCAGAGGCCCTTGACTTCAGAGAAGTAGATGCCAAAAAGGAAAGGCACCAGCACTGACTCTGCTAGTGAGTGGCCTCTTTATGGAGGTAGATTCCCATATCCTAACTTCGTGTGTTCTGTCAGTGAGCTAGCTGGCTATCCAGCGTTCATCTAAAATCCCAGAGTGAGACTGTGTTGAATGTCTTAGCCAGACTGAGGTTGGCAACGTGCAATGTTTTACCCTCATCCAAAGCTACAGTGAACTTCTCAAGGAATTCCACCAGATTAAGTAGACATGACCTGTCTTTGACAAAACCAAACTGGGTAGGGTCCACTGTCCATACATTTCCTATGTCACTGATTATCAGATTCGTGAAAATTCTTTACAAAGCCTCGCAAAGAAGCCTAGACAAACAAGGGTCTGTAATTTCCTGGGCTTATGGAAGTACACCCCCCCCCCCCCGTAGAGAGATAACCATCGCAAATCTCCACTTATTAGGCACAAAGTCTGTAAAGACTGTCTGGAGGTTATGGTTAAACAGATTCTAGTGAGCCTGACGGGTCATGTTTCGTACTATTCAAGAGGCATCCTGGGATATTATCAGAACTTATCAAAGCAGTGTTTTTGGGCTAGGAAAGCACAGTGAAGACCTCTTCCCCTAGTAATAGTTGGTGTAGGGCATTTTCCGAGGGGTCATGTGGGTGATGGGGGAGTAAAACTGGAGTTAAATTTATCAGCCAATAAATTTGCTATATCCAATGGCTCTGTATAGGTGGTTCCATTCAACATAAGTTCAGCACAATGTTGGGTGTTGCCCTTAAGGTTGGGGACATAATTGAAGAAAGCTTAATGACTCTCCTTACCTTTGGAGGCTTTTTCATCTCATATTTGGCTTTGGTTGACTTGACTAGTCCCTTGAGTTTCTTTAACAGATTGATAAGGAAGTTTTTAGCTTGTTGGGCAATGCTCTTCCATATTCTGGGCACAGATTTTCTTTCTTTTTTTATACAACCTATTCATACTAGAATTTCACTGTGGGGTTTGTCTCTGGAAGTTGTCCTATGTTTACATGAGGAAGGTACAGATGTCTCTGCACAGCTATTTACATGATTGTACAGGGTTTCTGTGAAGAATTCACCAAAGGCAGCTGTGTTCTCAGGGTTATGAGGGGGGTGTAATTTTCCTACACTGTCGCTTAGTAGGAGGTAGTTAGCCTTGGAATAGTTTTAAATGTTCTGAGGTGAGCTGACACTCCGGGCTTAATATTTATTTCAAAGGAGACAGTTTTGTGGTCCAACCTGACCAATGAGGACTTTACATTAGGGGAATACATCACCGGTATGATACGTAGGTCCCTCATGACATCATCCAAGGCTAACATCAGCAGGAGAATACGCAAGGATTCAAAAGATAACCACAAAGCCTTCTTTGGCTAAGTCAAGGATCTACATGGTGACACACAAATTTGCATGTGCCGGTGAAATATAGCACAGAATATGCTGACCCTACTGATATCGCCAACATCCTTGCAGATACATTCGGTGCATCCTTCACCCCCTAAAGAGCCCACAACACTACTCAAAAGGTACAGTATCCCAACCATCAGAGACACACAGGTGGAAATGGCCCTCTCTAACAGCAGAACACAGCATCAATGGAGGCAGGTGTTGACCCAGACTGCATCTTGGAAACTGTATAAGACAACCTGCCCCCTCACCTAATTAAGCATTCCTAAGTCAGCCTCTCCACAGGCTACATGCCCATGCAATAGCACGTGGCAACGGTTACTCCACTCCATCAAGGTGAAATCACAACTGACCATGGTAACTACTACCCCATAAGCCTGACTAGCCTGGTCTGCAATAGTATAGTTTGCATCCTCATGGCACTCATTACAATAACATTGGTAACCTTCGAACACGTGACCCAACCCAGGTCAGACTAGGTCTCAGTCTTGGGAGCTCTACTGTTTGGCATATACGTCTCAGATGTACAGGCAAACACAGGTGGACTACGGAAGACCATGTTTGGCAATGACTGCAAACTGGGAGCCATGACTGATAGTCCAGCTGACATGGACATCCCTCAAGGGGCCTCACAGAGAACTTCACAGGGTGCCAATGACACGGCCTCCAGCCAAGTGCCACTAACTGCATGGTCATTCCATTGTGGAATTGGCACCCACATATTAACACATGAGCAGCAGCCACTTTAATACAGACAAGGTAATGGGGTATCTGGGGACTAAGGTAAATAGTGATCTCCCCTATCACAATCATATCTCCACAGTAGTTAGGACATCCTTCTATGTAGGCCATCTGATTACTAAAGGATTCCCATCTAGACATACTGGGGTTATAGTGCCCCTTTACTCATCACTCATCAGTTCCATCATAGGGTATAATAACCAATGTGGGATGTACCTCAGAGGACACGTCCAACAGCTGGGGGGTCCACAAATGCACCTCACCAAGGGAATACTGACCTCCAACATATGACCTATGCAGCCGGACTGAATAAACTCCTGCTTTACTCAGTGGCATCTTGTTTATCCAGAGATGATCTCCACTGGCCAACACAGCCATGTCAAACTCAGGCTTGATGGATATGCTCCACCTATGGGAATCCATGTCACAGTGAGCCACACACTGTAGTGCATTGACCTTGCCATAACAATAACCGGAGGATGCTGGAGGGACAGCTTCCTGTTACAGACACTCCCCATACTTTGGAACAACATCCCTAACTACATTATACAGAGCCCCTCACTAACACTCTGCAAGAGAAACCTTGAAAGGTGGATGGAGAACAGTAGATGCACCCCAGGGATCCCGCCATTGACTCTGCTCCACAGAGGGACAGTTAATGAATCAATGGGGTGGCAAAAGCTGATCCATTTTGGCTGGCCTTATGAACGGCCTCTGGCAGTCGGCCAAGTACCTACCTATGAATCTATACATACAGTATCTGCATATGCTGATAGCTAAACTTACTGTTCACGTGTTGACTTACCCTGTGCCAATGGCTATTGTGTGTGCAATAGTTGAGGGCTGCCTATGTTGGGTGCACACAGTAGACTGCCTATACATGACAATTTACAGGTAGTATTGTGCTTGTCATTCATTTGTACTGTGTGTGCAGGTGGAGAAAGGTGTCAGTCCCTAGGTGCCTACACTGTCAGTGTGTGTGCTATACATTCCCTCTTTGCTAAGGCATGGGCATACTGGGCATGCCTTCATCTGCCTACTGGGGCTGGCTCAGGGTGTTCATGGTCTGAGTACCTTTGTGCCTGTGGGGCCCTTGGCAATGGTGGTAGGCTGTAAGGGCCTTCACCATTCTGTCCCTGCTGCAGCTGTTTCCACAGGACCATATTGTGTAGCATGGCACACATTATGAAGATGTGGGCACATGTGCCTGGAGAGTACTGCAAGCCTACACCAGATATGTCCAAGCAACGGAACCATGATTTCAGCATCCCAAACACACCCTCTATGATGATTCTGGTTTGTGCATGTGCCTCATTATGGCGTTCCTGCAAGGGTGTGTGTGCATTTCTGATGGGAGTCATCATCCACGGTTCCAGTGCATAGCCAGCATCCCCCACCAGTTGGCCATTTGGGATGTCCCCCCTGGCAAATAACCAATGCAGCTGTGAGGCATGCCAGATGTGGGAGTCGTGATAGCTTCCAGGGCTGCCAGTACACACATCCATGATAATGCCCTGGGCATTGCACATAACCTGGCAGTTGATGGAGGGGTATCCCTTGCGGTTTATGTAGCGCCTACCCTGCTCACTGGGTGGTGACTTGATGTGTATGTGCATTTAGTCTATTGCACCCAGTACCTCTGGGTATATTTGCCACACGGTGGAAGAGACGCATATTGCTGGCCAACTCCTCCTGCGTTCGGGGGATGTATATGTGCTCATTGGCATGTGCTAACATGGCATCCAGGAACTGGTGTAGTACCCTGGATGCTGATGCCTGTGAGATACCCATGATATCCCCAGTTTGTCTTTGAAAGGTACCTGTAGCTAGTATTCTCAGGCTTACACATACCTTCGTATCCCCTGGGATGGGCTCCCCTTTGTTTGTTCTGGCTCTGAGGCATGGCTGGCACAGCTCCACAAGTTGCTGTAGGGTGTCCCTGTCCACCCTGTAATGCTCTACTATCTCCAGATCATGTAGCACCTAGTAGGTTACCCTGGGTCTGAACACTCTCCTCCTCCTCTGGTGCCTGCGGTGGTCGTGTGCATCATCCTCCACACCACCTTCAGTCTCCAACACATGCTGGTGGATCAAAGCTATGGCAGCTCCTAACATGTACATAATAAAAGTTCCCTGTCTGCATACATCACTGGTGCAGAGTGTATGGGAATACACAAATGTGTGTGAGGTGCTTACACACGTTATAGTATTGTGCTATGGATGCTGCTGATGTAAGTGGGTGCGTATGAGCTATTCCAGCTGCTGCGTGTCTTAATTATAGGTTTTGCAATGAGTACTGCATGTGTGGGTCCTTTACTGTGGAGATCTACTTGCCTGCCTTGATTAATCTGTTGCCCTTTAATTCACTTTTAGACCTGGATCTCCTCCCATTATCAGGCATGCATCCACCTGCCGTCTTTCTTGTTTTGTACTTTCCCTGCCCAGTCATGGCAAAATGTGCCTTGTAGCTGATATACTGCATATTGCCTTTGTTCTGCTTAGACACTTTGCTGTTTTCTTTGCAGTACAGCCCCTCCCCTACCCTGTTCTGCAGGTAACTGCTTGCAGCCTTGTTAGCTGTTGTCAATGGCCCACTGTAGGCTCCTAGGTGTTTAGTCGTTTGTATTCCAATTTCACTGCTGCAGCATTCCCTTATTTCTTTCCTATATCCTTCCTATTTCAGCTGCAGTGCATGCCACGCATACCCGTTTACCGGGTTTACGCACGTTTTCATCTCCGTTCACATGCATACTCAGTTACCTTGTCTACTCTCAGCTAAGCATAGCTATGGGCAATTTGACAGACCCCTGTCCTGCAACTTTGCCTAGCTAGGGGAAGACCGGTTTAGCAATGCTCCAATGTGCTTACAGCAATGGCAACACACCCCTCTCCTGATGTCATCTTTATCTCAAGGGCTTACCTCGGTGTTATAATGCTACACTGTGAGGTGCATCCTTACACCAGTGGGGAATCTGCAATTCACTATTACTCCTCTTATTTGCAAGGCATTGCCTACTAATTCCTAGCTACTGCGCATAACACTGTCACTGCCCCTTAGCAACCCTTGCGCCATGAGTATGGCGTAGCATGCCTGCCATTGACTATTATGGGGAAATCGCGATATGTGTTTCATTGCGGTTTTATTCTATATTTTTATATATTCCTTGCTATCCCCTTTGCGCATCGCTGCCCTGCACTTCCACGTCGAGATAGTGTGACTATATATATTAAATGTTAATTTTATATTTTGTACATTTTTTATGCCAATGGCTATATATTTAGCCATTGGCATATATTAGCAATATAATACATGTGTTTGGTCAGCTGTCATGGCTCCGATTTTATGTTTGCAAAAATGTAAACCGTTTTTTTATGGTTTACATTTCTGCATGCTTACACTATGCCTGCACCACTTCCTGAATCGCTACATACCTTCATTTGCATGCTACACTGCTGCAAATGGGGTAATTAGCATACAAGGCTCAGGAGTTGTGCGGGCGTAGTGTACGCAGGTAGTGCACATGGGAATGGTTCATACCTGAATCGCTCTGCGGCCATCTTTGGTGTTAGACCGCCGACGCTGTGCCTGCACCTGGCGCAAGCTTCATGAATCCTGGGGAATGAGTAAGACATTACTATCAGTGCAGACTTCACAGTTAAAAAAAAAAAACTTGCATCATTCATTTATATGTCTGTGAGACCCTATTCTTATATATTCTGTTTAATAAGCATGCCACAACCTTGAAGCAAATGTCATGAGTATTTGGAGAAAATGCATTTATTGTGAAGAATGTTACAGATTAATACTAGATGACTTATTTGATCATTTTTTGAGTATAACTAAGTAAGTGACACTCAAAGCAACAATTTTATGTATGTTAGGCATGGCAAAAATATCAAAACTCTTTATTAGTTAGTGTAACATCAGCATCATTTTCTAATCTGTTTTATGAGATGTGTATTTTAGCACAAATCTAGGCCTGATTCATTAATGTTGCCAGTGGAATGCATTAGAAATAAAAAAAATTGTTTATCTGCTGTACAAGTAGTGTGGTTCAGTGCTATAGAAATTGTTCTGGCACAGCTATAGTTAATAAAATTTATACATTTGGTTTCTGACTGAGCAATTATTCAAACACACTTACTACACTGCTGCCGATTGATTACTTTATGGCTGCTTGAACCTTTCAAGAAATCTTGGCTGAAGGCATTTCATTAGGCTGTATAGTAACTCTTGAAGCTGTCAAAGAAAGAATAAAAATGTTTTAGAATCAGTACTTGAAATTGAAAACAAAGTGCTAGGAAGTTATTTCACCCTAAATTTCAGGCCCATGTTAAATATTCTAACCTTTCTTTATAGCTGATGACACTGCAAAATCTGATCCTGCAGAAAGCATTACACCATTCATATAATTATTTTCTGCTGTTTGAATGAGTTCTGCCAAACATGCTATGCCATTATTTCATGCAGATTATGCATTTAATATATATTTCACATTAAACATCTATATCAAGCATATATGTATACTTAGAGTATTTAATAATGCCATTATAAAATCCTGCTTATGATCACAAAAAGTTATCACTGTTATGCTTTACCTGTTCATTTTCTTCCCTTCCTCCAGCTCAGTAATCTCTTCTGTAGTGTAGATCTTACTGGCTTTCATATTAATGTCCTGACTGCTAAATCATCAAAAATAAAAACAGACACTGGTTTTCTGTGGAAAATGACCTGACTTTTTTCTTGTTATTACCTTGCAAAGTTCTCCCCATATTTTGTGCTGGTTTAGCATATAGCTATAGACAATGAGTTGTATAGGCATTCAAATATTGTCAGAAATAGGCCACCACTACTTTTTGCACTCAGCTATTCCCTAGAGTCAAATACTCTTATCCTTAGCTGCTTCAGTTACTTAAAGAAAGTTAATAGAAATGCTGCTAAAAGAATGGCCCATACAAGTATCAACAACAGATTGCTACATGTGGTTATCATTTTTATAAACAATGACGTTGTCCATTTCCTCTGTAACATTGATATCTGCAAACATTAATTCAAGTAGCTTAGTTGTAAACAATCACACTTTTTTGTACATCTCTGACTTTTTGTGGTATTGGTTTCAGTGCATGTAGCAGGGGCTATTTTATTGAGCATTTTTATTTATTTTAGTTTGAAGGACTATTTTTGTAGATTCTTAAGGTACAGTGAGGGGTGTGACAGTCATATGCAAGCTTATGTATTTTATTACATAGCTAGTTCTTGAATTATTTGACCAGTTCATTGACGAATCCTACATTTTTGAGTTTTGACAGGTATGTATAGTGACTTATTGATATGAAGATCCTTTAAACGATTTTCAAAATGGCACTTGTTAGAAAGCCCATCTCTGTATTGCTTAAGGTAGTGTTGGGTATACAATAAAAGACAGTAACTATGTTGTTGCCCATCAAGAAACGAGATGGATTTCAGGGGAAGAAACTACATTTGTCTCTATATTTATCAACCTAAGTATATACTCTTTTTCCTGAAGGGCACACATTCCCCTTTGGACCACTTATTGTATATTAAATTATAAAATAAAATTAACCACTTAAAATGGTGCAGAGTCATTACTACTAAGCAGAGTATCAGTGCCTAGAAAACATATTTGTTTACTTTGGTTTCTTGAAAGAGTGAAATATCTTGGTTATTCAATAATGGGACATATCGACTCTATTGATACAAACAAGGTAACTGTTGTGAAAGGGTCAGAAGTAGTATAACAGTAAAAAAACTTTCAGGGTATACTTTAATAGATTGGACAGGAAAGTTTAGGAAAGATCTCTCCATGGTAGCATTTATAATGCATTATACAGGTGCTCCTCTACTTACAAATAGGTTAGGTTCCTGGGGGTTTGTCATAGAAATGTTCATATGTCCAACACTCCCTTGATAATTAATGAAAAAGAGGGTATGTGTTCAAAATTGTACCAAGAATCACCAAAACAGCAGAAATGAACGCACTGCATGATAAAGTCCAGAACCACAAAACAAATAATTTTAAAGTATTTTAATAAATGTTAAGCACTGTCTTCCAAACCATACCTCTCAACTTCTTGGCGTAAAAAAAATCTGGACAAAGCCTTACAGAATGGGGAATAAAGGTCCAAAAATAGGGACAGATTTTAAATATTGTTCTTATAAACTTAGAAAGTTGCTAGAATAACAGGATTTGTCTTAGCGTGCATTTTCTGAAGGATATGAAGTCTGAAACACAAATGTATATCATTATTTAGTGACTTCAGTCTTTAGATCATCCCAGTAATTTGCCAGAAAATCACAACAGACTAAAAATATGAGGCAAAAATCTGGACATTCTGCGAAAATCTGGATAGTTGAGAGGTATGATCCAAACACTTTCAGACTTAATCAGAACTGATGTTTATTGTGCAGTACGAGACATTTGTTTGCGCTCTTTTTGTGGTTATCAACACTGCCTTGACATCTGGTAAAGAATAGCTGATGTTGCTAGTATAGCTTTTTTCAAGTATAATTGGCAAGCTCAATTTATGCTTAATAATCATACTGTATAACAAAGGTTATTAGCTTAACGTTTAATTAAAGCACCGCTAATACTTGACAGTATATATTACCAGCCTTAAACAGTAATTTAATGTATAATAGCATAGTACACAATAATCATAATAATAATTGTTAGGTAAAGGATGGCAATGAGTGTGCAGATGGAACATCATCAGGATCTGAGGAGCAGGAACTGGGAATATTCATAGAACCTCCTGTGGATGTAGATGGCACTGGGTCTTTTTCTTGTTGTTCTTTCCTATTGTGTCTCACCGCAGCTTTCTTGAGATCTCTATCAAGAGATGTCTGCACAGCTAATTTTTCCTTATAGGTTCATAGGTTCATAGGTTCATACTAGGCTATCTGCCCAAGGGCATTTATAAGCCTAGCCCATAGTTATGTGGCTTTCGCCACCCCTTTAGTTTGAATAAAAACTATGCCTATCATTTTTCTGTGCCTCTGTCAAGCAGTGACACTGAAGTAATCCCTGGGGTATATCTGCGATCTCCCATCCATTGGTCAAGATTCCTCTTGAACAAGGCCAGCGAGGTGCTCTGCCTCACATGTACCAGGATTTTGTTCCACAGCATAGGGAGTCTCTGGGTGATGAATCTGTCCCTCCAGCACGTTCTATTATCTTCATAAATCTTCCTGTAGCAGGCAATAGTTTTGTGAACAGCTGCAGACACTTTTGCAAACCTTTCAGTGTTACGGTCCTGAGACTCAGAAGAAGCTAGTGCCTTCTCAATCATGTTGAAACCTTCAACAAACTGCTTACAGGTGAATTTCTCGGGTTCTTCAGCTTCATGTTCCTCCTCTGTGACTTCCTCCTGGACCCTTTGTAACTCTAGCTCCATGAAATCCTTGTTGCTCAGCTCCTTACTGTGGCATTCCAACACTTCATGGTTATCTTCTTCTTTAATTTTCATTTGCAGTTGCCTGCCCAGTTCCAACATCTCATTGGCCACTGAAGTCACTGACGCCAGAAATTCCTTAAAGTTGTTGGTAAATTTTGGACAGAGCTTCTTCCAAACCCCATTCATGTTGGCAGTCTTTACCTCATGCCAGGAAGCATCAGTCTTCTTAATTGCCTTGTAGATGTTGCAGTTCTTCCAGAACTCTCTCAGTGTCACTCCACTTGTTCCCATCTGTCTCCTTTACAGCCGGTGTGAAAGTTTTGTGCAGGTAGTAAGCCTTAAAAGTTGCTGCAATACCTTGATCCATCAGCTGAAGGACAGAGGTGGTATTGCGAGGCAGGTACACCACTATGATGTTGTCATGAAAATTGTCCAGGAATGGTGGATGAACTGGGGCATTATCTAGGACAAAAAGGATCTTCAAGGGCAGGTTTTTATTGTGGCAGTATTTTTCCACCTCAGGTGAAATGGTATGGAAAAAACAGTCTTCAAAAAGAGGTTTTGTCATCCATGCTTTACAGTTAGACTTCCACACAACAGGAAGTGAAGCTTTAACAAAACCCTTGAGGACCCTGGGGTTTTCCGAATGATACATTAACATTGGTTTAATTTTGCAGTCTTCAGCAGCATTTCCACCTACCAGGAGTATAAATATATATATATATATATATATATATATATATATATATATATATATATATATGCATATATATATAATTCTATCCTTTGATGCTTTAAACCCAGGCATTGACCTCTCTTCTTTCGCAATCTATGTACATTTAGGCATCTTCTTCCAGTACAATCCTGTCTCATTGACATTGAAAATCTGCTCTGGTAGGTAACCCCCATCATCAATAATTTCTGACAATACCTTGAGAAACTCTTCTGCCACTACCACGTCCACATTGGCAGCCTCTCCACCCACTTTTATCTTGTGCAAGTTTGAGTGAGCCTAAATCTGTGGAAGCAGCCATTGCTAGCAGTAAATGTTTCTTCGCCGGCACTCTCATTCTCACCATGTCTACTCTTTAAATCTTCAAGGAGACTCATGGCCTTCTGCTGAATTATGTTAAGACTTATAGGGGTCTATATCAGATGCACAAAAAGACAAAACTGCGAACGCTCACATGAGCGAAAATGCTGGGAATCGAAACTGTGATTCTGGGGTCATGTTACAGTGAGGAGTGGGATATTTGCCCTTTCCTAGTGTGACCTCGTTGTTGGAATATATAGTTAGCAGCCCCCGACAATAGCAAGTTCGATTACTGGCATTTTCGCTCATGTGAGCATTCGTGGTTTAGTCTTTTCGGGCTTATAACATAGACCTGACTTATAGGTGTGCAGTGCTGATACTGGTCTTCCATCCACACACTGAATAGTTTTTCCATTTCTTCCATCACCACACATCGTCTCTTACTAATTATCATGTCATGTATTGGTACAGAACATTTCACATGTTGCATAATCCATTCCTTGCCTTTTAAAATTGTTGAAACAATAGAACAATTCATCCCAAGTGAACTTGCTATGTTTGCAGATTTCTCGCCGGACTTGCCTTCACTGTAAAATGTCCACCTCAGTTTCCATGGTAATAGTGAGGTGCTTCTTTTATTCACTGGGTGGAAAAGCTCATCTACACTCTGCCACAGCTTGCTGTGAGGGGAAACATTAGTTTGGTTTATTTCTTGTACTTTGTATTACTTTATTGCCTTTTTCTATTTTGTATACTGTGATTTGTTTTCTTTACACTGTGTTTTTTTTGTATCCTGCTTTTAATTGCATATTAAAACTTGAAAAGAGACCACAGCTGTGTCTCTTGTGAGTCAGACAGAATTTTTTCCCACCCTCCCAACCTGTTGCTGTTGTGTTCTTAAACTCCACTGTCTTTCTAGCTGCCTGCCCCTTGATGTTAATTTGACTATATATCTCCTTCCCTTTCCTCCTTCACTGGCTGGTGTGAGTAAGCACAGAACTATCATTTTGTGAAATCACTCCCCTTCAACTATTTAAATTTATTGGTCATCCCACTGTATTCCATAGTACCAGAATACAAAAGTACCCACCCCCTTTCAATCTACCTTGCTCTTTTAAAAATAGTGGCTCTCCACTAAAACTTAAGTTACCCACTTTCATATCTAACTGCTTAGTGTACACTGCAGTGTTTAGGATAAATCATTTTTTTTTCATCTTACCTCTAAACATCTATTGCAAGATCACCAGTTATTGGAGAGCCTACATTCTGACTCACAGTAGCCATCTTGGAATTAGTGCTTTTGTTTTCTCCCGGTGAGAGAAGGAGTATGGGGACATTATTTCCTGGAGACCACTGATCACCAGAAAGTCTAATAACTGCTTTATAGGTGACAGATTGAAATCTGTGCTTATATTCTGGTCCTGGTGAGATAAGGAGCCGAGTGCATTGATTCTTGACTGTTTCTGGTTGGAGAGTAGATGTCTGTGCTTAACGTTCCTGATTGGTGTGGTTGCTATTCAAGGCCTCTACCAGGAAAAGGCTACAAGTCTACAAATCCTTGCATCATCTGGGACAAGACTGTGGATCACTAAACAGGCTATGGCCTGCTTCTCATCTTGGGATAGGTGCTAACATTTTGCTTCTGGTGAGAGAAGAAGCAAAGGAGCATTGTATCCCAACAGTGTGAAGCTGTGGTGAGACCAGCATTAGTAGTAGCCATGCAGTACCCATTATGTGACTCCCCTCTTTTCATCATTCTTGACAAGCTAATTATCTGTTTTCAGTAAGTACTGCTTGGTTTGTTACTAGCTCTAGAATATCTGCCTTAATACTTCAACCTTACATTTTCAGGCTCTACCTGTTAGTTTCCCCTCAAGTATTTGGCAGTGCTCTTTGTAGACTCAGACACCTTGAGTGACATTTTTCCAATAAATGCACACAACCTGCTGAAATGGTCTACCTTGACCCGAGAAGGAGTAAAAAAACACAGCTGCCTTTCCAAACAGGATTTATTCGAAAAACTCCAAAAACTCCAAAAGTAGTTAACACGAAGAATGGTTAAGCGCTTTCATCTGTTATCAGATTTCATCAGAACCCTAATACATTCTTTAGACGTAGTTTTTATACTTAATTTGGCGCCAAATTTTCAAAACTTGATTACTATATCCTACTTAATTGACATACACATGCCCTAACTTAAAAATACAGTATATATAAAAAATTTTTTAAAATACACTTATTATACTTAATATACTTAGTATATAAACAATTCTACTAATACACAACCTAACTCTTGTAAACCTTAATATACTAAATGCTTGTTGAAACATATATTGTTCCTTGTTTGTTTCCAATAAAAACACAATCCTAGTTGCACACAGAACAACTAGTTTGCAGCGACAAGCACTGTCCCCATAGTTGCAAACCAAATACTCCTGACAGTGATTGATATTCTCATTCCAGTTGTCTACTCAATAAAAAAGGGTCGGTTGCCATGGATATGGACTTTCCTACTGTCTCTGTTACCGGCTTGATGGATATGGGCATCCTGAGTCAATATAGAAATTGCCTCATATTTACTGACAACCAGGTAATTCTCAAACAAACTGATATGGTGTGTGAGATATGTATTTACACAATGTCACTGGAGGCAAATCTCTCACATAAAAGTACTTCTCATGTCAATAAGGTTGTCAGTAGTACACACGCTGCTCCCATCATGCACAATTCAAAGCCAACATATTGAATAACATATGCTGAGGGACTTCATTGTAATCTTCCTAAACCACAAAGACCTCCTAGATGGAGTACACATAACAAATACCTTCAGCAGCCCCAAATGCACTCTTTCAAAACATCACCCACATCAACACATAGAGCTACATCTCATGGAGCCTCTACCTCTAAGCCCATAAGGCAAGCCATCACACAATCCAACATTCTAGCCACTGGAGACTCCATCGTGAGGCACTCTGATGTCCCTTTCACTAGTCTGAGTAAGGAGAAAGTCATGGTAAGTTGCTTATCAGGGGCTAGGATCTGCCACATTATGCAGGCACTCAGATCATTGGACCACAATTACCAATATGACCCAGTCATTCTCCATGTGGGAGTAAATGACCTGAGACATATCTCCCTAGACTATATGAAGAGAGACATCATAGAGCTCTCAGAAATGTGTCTCAGGCTGGTATAATAATAGCACTAAGCAGCATTGTACCTTCTCCAAGGATGATGCCACACTATGAACAAAAGATGATTGACTTTAATAATTGGCTTAGTCTCTGGTGTCATTCTAAGGGGTGCAATATTTGTCAGCACGGAAGGAGATGATCAACAGACCATGCTTCTTTTCCAGGGATGGTCTGCACCTCTCCCTTCTAGGCTTTTGAATATTAGCTAAAACATTGTCTTCCCCCATAGTGCCTTTTTAGGCAATGCCAAACTGAAAGTATTTTTTACTTACCAAATCAAAACCAAGAAAATCTAAAGGTATTAATGCTCAGTTCTAGGAGTCTAAACAAAAAACTCCACTCCCTAAAAGCTCTGTTTACCCTAGAGAATGCTGATGTCTGTGCGGTCACTGAGACATGGTTTAAAGCCACGGAGAGAACGCCAACAGTGCTAGATTATAATGCCTTCCACACATTTAAGCCAGCTACTTCACAGGCAGAGACTAAAGGTGGAGGTGTCTCTATTTACATCAAAGATAAATATACTTCAAGGCTGGTCAAACAGGACAATGCACTTGAGCTTGTCCATGTTCAAATCACCATAGGCAAAATCCAATACCCCTTCCTTGCAAGCTATACGTCCCCCTCTATGACCCAGGAAACCCATACCATCTATTTAAACTTATTAGAAACACTGACCATTTAACCCAATATCATATTCATGGGTGACTTTAATTACCCCGCTATTAACTGGGAATCCTATACGACATCAAATGTACATGCACAGAGATTCCTAGATTTTGTAAACACAAACTCCCTGGACCAGATAGTCAACACACCAACTAGGGGTGTAACCATACTGGATCTGGTCCTCACTAATAAGGGACAGTGCTGCACACCCCTACTGTAATGCCTTTCCTGGTAAGGTCAAACTACAAAATGGTCTCCTTTGAAGTAAAAATAAAACCTGGACCCCCCAGCTAAACTTGGAATATTCAGGAACTATTCTAAGGCTAACCTCCTCCTATTAAGTGAGAACCTGGCAAGATTTCAAGCCCCCATAAACCCTGAGAACACTGCTGCCTATGTAGAACTGTTCACAGAAACCCTGTACAAGCCTGTTAATAGTTGCACAAAGGTAGCTGTACCCACCAGGAAGAAGTACAGAACTAACTCAAAAAACAAGCCACTCTGGTGGAATCACAAAATCAACAGGCTGTATAACAGGAGGAAGAAAATCATGGCAAAAATTAGGAGCTGCAGCACCCAGCAGGATAAAAGCACTCTTGTCAAAGTAAACAAACAACTCAGAGGACAAATAAAGTCTACCAAAGCCAAATTTGAGGTAAGCTTGGTCTCCCAGGTCAAGGACAACCAGAAAGTATTTTTAAGCTATGTCTGCAACCTCAAAGGCAATACACAATTGTGTGCAGAGCTCATTGTAAATGGAGCCACCTATACTGAGCCAGAAGACATAGCAAACCTCCTGGCTGATAAATTCAGCTCCAACTTTACCCCTCTCTCCCCTCAACCTTCCCTCAGGAAATATCATCATATATAACTCCCCCTACTATGACTAGGGAACAGATCCTTAATGCTCTCTCTAAGACCAAGAACACTGCATCAATGGGCCCAGACAATATATCCCAGGATCCTTTCTAAATATCATGAAACATGACCTATCAGGGCCTATGGAATTACTATTTAACTGTAGCCTCCAAACAGGTTTCGTGCCTCATGAATCAAGAAAGACAACAGTCATCTCTCTGCACAAAGTTGGGCCATCTACAGACCATGGAAACTACAGACCCATAAGTCTCACTAGTCTTATATGTAAAGCCATGGAAAGCATTATCATGGAGATGATCAATACAGATATAGTAAACCTCCAGACACTGAAGCCAACCCAGTTTGGTTTTGTCAAGGGCAGATCATGCCTACTCAACCTGGTGGACATCTTTGAGAAGGTCACCAAAGCAATGGATGAGGGCAAAATTATTCACACTTCCTACCTTGACCTGGTCAAGGCATTTGACACAATACCCCACTCAGGCATTGCTGACAAACTCAAGAGGTTAGGTGCAAACCCATGTGTCACCCAGTGGATAGCTAACTGGCTCACAGACAGTACCTAGGTAGTTAGAATTGAGGAGTGTACCTCTACAAAGACACCAGTCACAAGTGGAGTCCCTTAGGGATCAGTCCTTGGACTACTCCTTTTTGGCATTTATTTCTCAGAAGTCAAGGCCAATGTCAGTCGTCTCTGGCTGACTAAATTTGCAGATGATTGCAAATTAGGAGCTGTCAGTGAATCTCACATAGACACAAATGTTCTCCAGGAGGGGCTGACACAGACAAACAACTGGTTTCAGAGCCATGGACTAAAACTAAATGCCAAGAAATGCATAATAGTATCCTTTGGGAAGTCATCCATCGCTGGTAACTATCATATTGACAACACACCCCTTAGAGTTGAAACAGTAGTCAGGAACCTAGGGACACACATAGACAGTAATCTAGCCTTTGACCATCATGTTTCTACAGTGTTGAGGAAATCATTCTATATTGCACAACTTATAAGCAAAGATATGGCAACTAAGTCCAAGGAAGTCATTGTTCCACTGTATTTGGCATTCATGAGACCTTTCATTGAGTACAATGCCCCCTTTGGTATGTACCTAATCAGGCATATCCAATAATTGGAATGCCCATAGAGGTTGCTCACTAAAAGAATACAGGCCATAAGTAAAATGTCCTATGCAGACAGCCTCGAGGCCCTTTCTCTGTATTCTGTCTCCTACAGGCTTTTGAGGGGACATCTATGCCTGGCATACAAGGCAATGTCAGACCCCACTCTGATGAGCCTCCTGCATATCCACAAAACAAACAGCACCAGAATTACCCGTTCTAAAGACTTAAACTTTGCCTGTGATATAAATACGTCCTGCTGGAGAGATAGGTATGTATCCCTGAGACTACCGCGTCTATGGAACAGGTTCCCCATCCATGTGAAGTAGAGATCCTCCCTAACCCAATTCAAGTGCAACTTGGACAATTGGATGGGAAACTGGAAATTCAACCCTGGGTTGGCACCTATGTCTAAAATGGACACAGGTAACCTGTAAATGGTTCATCTCTGAGGCCCATGCTTACACTTATCAAGGGTATCTGTACTTGTGAGAGATTTGGGATGCATGGCTAGGCTTAACAAGGCCCTTGTGGTCATTAGCCTAGTAAACACCTATGAACCTATATTGGCTTCTTATGCTTTGGAGGCATGTTGGGGGTACTAGTGTATTAAGGTTGTAAAACCCACACATAATCACGTCGCAGAGAGACAAGTGCACTGTGTTTGTTTACAGGGTAAAGACTGAGCGCTAATGCCAAATTTTGCATAACGGTCGAACTTCAGAACTGTTGCAGTGTTCAAATGTTGGACTTACAGACAAGTTTGTTCATAAGTCTGAAAGTTTGTAAGTTGAAAGGGTATAAGCAGGGGACGACCTGTATTCTTATAATGCTAGCATCTGTGAAACTTACATGTGATAAGAAAACAGAGCACTTTATCATGCCAAAATCAGAATGCAACAGGAAAAAAATGTGTTTATTTGGTTATTATTTTATTTATTATTATTTATTAGTCAGCTAAGTGAACTGGCTGTTTGACATTTCACATTCAAGACAAAGACCACGAGATTATAAAATGAAATATATTTACAAAGCATAAAAAAGTATTAAATATGGAGACAAACAAATTCAGATATACATAGGAATGACATTGTAAATAATTTTGTACAGTTTGTGCTACTCTAAAGGTACATGCACACCTATTAAATCAAAGAAACCAATGTAGAAAGATCAAAAATCAAACTGAAAGTATGATGTTAAAAAACTGATGAAGATGGAATAATAAAGTCAAACCTTATGCACTAACTGTGGAAGGGAAAATAATGGTAATTCTGAATTGAAGATTTGGTCATCCGAAAATGAAAGCTCTAACACTCCATGATTCTGTCACTCTTCTCAGGTAAGTATGTAGTGGTCATTTAACAGTACAGGTATTCTTTAGGCCAACACATGTTTCTTCTTGTACACATGTTCATATATAGTATCTGTATCTGTGAAGAAATATTAATAATGCAGTGCAACATATTCAAAAATGTTTGCAATGTTCCTTTGCATGAAAACAGGTCATCAACATGTGGGTAATCTGGTGTCTGACTGATTGATGCAAAGTCAATTCCATTCACAGTGAGGTTAAATATTCCTTAGCATAGGTAAAACAATGTAATCTCTTTGTACATTCTCCAGCTATTGCTCCTTTTTCAAAAGTGACTGATTAATTCTTCCGTAAAACATGCTAAACTAAATGATGTCATGTATTAGATGGACATTTTGAGATGCAAGACATTGTGTCTGAAAGAGACATAAAGCACGACAGTAACTATTCTGGCAGAGTGCAGTAAACAATTTCATGAGCACTATAAACAGTTTGTATTTCATATAAGACTTGAAAAGCTGCAGTCTTTTACACATGCAAGCAAGCCTTCATAACGTTGATAGGGTTACTCTCCTTGTTATGGAAACACTAATAATGCATTACAACATGATTCAAAGTCATCTGCAATGTCCCTTTGTCCCTTTCATAACAACTGTTCGTCAAAATGTAGTTAATCTAATGTCTGCACGATTAATGCAAATTCAATTTATTTCACAGTGAGGTTAAACATACCTTAGCTAAGACAAAACATCTTCTGTTTTAGAGAAATTCTCTGGGAATTATTGTTCCTTTTTTAATTACCAATTAAGTCTCCTGTAAAACATGATAAACTAGTTAATGCCATTTAGTAGATGGACATTATCAGATGCAATAAATTTAGTGAGGTCTGGGTTTGGGATATTGGACATGACAGTTACTATTCTAGCAGAGAGAAGTAAAACAAAGGCAGCAAAAAGTGGAGGAAGACTACACACTTTGCAGTTCATATAATAACTTTTAAAGAGCTGTAGCTTTTTGCACATACATGAGAACCTTCATGAAGTCTATAGGATTGTTCTGCTTATTATGGAAATAATAAAACATTTTCCCAAATGGTGATGTTTCTCAATCCTCTCAAGCTTGTACTATTGGATTGTTAATTTTGATTACTTAATGTTAAGCAGGTGACACCACTAAGAGCATGTTTGTTTAGAGGAGCAAAGACTGGTTACATGACTTGCTTAAATTCACACATTAAGAAAAGGAGACAGAGGGACTCAAACACAGATCCACAGGATAAACCTCCTTAACAGCATCACAGCTTTAAGCATCTGTGCTAAACTACCAGACATGAAGTCAGTTTATGGCTTCTGTAGAAGAGATATAGTGAATATAAATCATTCAGGATGTACTAAATTGTATTTTAATCAAAATAACCACATCTAAGGAAATGCTCATTTATCCAAGATTCTGAAGTTTTGAAGTTGGTTATAACACAGAGGGGGTGTGAGGAGTCTTTGCCTACATGTGGATTAAAAAGAGATTTGTCCTTCAGAAAATGTTTTATACTGTTTTCATTCAGTCTCAATCTAATGCCATTTAATCTAATTGTATTTGATGAAGCAGCACTCAGTATATGTTACTTCAATCAATAGTACTGAAATCTTCAGTAAGACCAGAATGAATATCAGACTGACAAGGCTAAGATGAATCGGGACTTCGGAAAAGGCTGCACAAACTCATACACTTCGTTCCTATTTATTCATCGTTGCAATGCTCCGTTCATGCAACTTGTTATTCCCACACTAGAGTGACATATACAAATGATAACGAAGGTTAAATTTTAATGAAGTTTGCCTTTGCATTTGAAATAACAGCAAGGGAGCTTATTTACTTTTTCTGAGGAAATGTGTATTATGAGCTTCAAAAATAAATAAATGCATATTGTATTTAGCTGAAATGAGGGAATTCAATTATTTATTCAAACATATTTAAAACTTCTAAGGCATGTGATCATCTGAAGTTATTTGGAACAGAATTAAATATTAACAGCTTAATGGCTGCAATTACGAATACAAAAAAATTGACAATGCAGAATCTTTCTATTTTTCTCATTCCCTCATCCCTGAAACAAGCGCGCACACGCGTGCACACACACACACACACACACACACACACACACACACACACACACACACACATAAAGAGCAGTCATTTTCACAAGAGCATACACAAATGATACACACATACCCCCAACATATATGTGTGTATATATATATATATATATATATATATATATATATATATATGACTATATATATATATATATATATATATATATATATATATATATATATATATGTATATTCATACATGTACATGTACATGCAGATGTAAACACAGGCTCAGACAGACAGATGGACAGACAGACAGAGGCATACATGGGGTGCACTCATGTTTACTTACACAGGCACATGTGTTTGCACATTTAGATTTAGATAGATAGGCTGGTATTCACAGTCCCAGGCTCCGTATGTTCATAGTGGCAATCTGCGAAGAGCAGTACTACATCCTCATGTAAATACGTTTATGCAGGCTGTACTGCCATACTTTTTTAAAAGGTGGTATCATTATTCACTTTAATTCAAGAAAAGCTTGATTTAGTACTTGTGCATGCCTGGTCAAAGTAATGAAGGGATTGTTGGGGGGAAATTATTCATTTAAATGTCAGTGAAATGCTTGCATATACTTGGACTACGTACTAAAGGAATTTATTAACTTGAGTGTTGGTGAAGTGCTTGTGCATACTTGGTAAACTACTGAAGACGTTGTTAGGGGCAATTATTAATTTTGGTGCAAGTGGAGTGCTTGTGCATACTTGGACAATCCACTGAAAGGATTGTTGGGGGGAAATGATTCATTTTTTTGTCATTTTAGTTCTTGTACATTCATGGGCAAACTTCTGAAGGGATCAGTGGGGAAACGGTGTTATTTAAATACTTGTGTGTACATGGTTAAACTACTGAAGGTATCTGTGGAGAAATGCTGTCATTTAAGTGCTTGTGCATACATAGTTAAACTACTGAGGGAATTGGTGGGGAAATTGCTGTCATATAGTGCTTGTGCATACATGGCTAAACTACTGAAAGGATCAGTGGGGCAATGGTGTCATTTTAGTGGTTGTGCCTGGTTGGACAGACTACTGAAGGGATCGTTGGGGACAAGTTGTTGGATTGCAAAGTAGATAGCAAGGGTGAAGCAATGCTTTTAACATTGGATATGTATAAGGTGTGGATACTGGACTATGAATTGCAAGAAAACTTCATTAGCATACACTGCTTTACACAATTTCGCAGTTACACCTCATCATACTTAAGGCATTGTGCATTAGCATGAATGGACTCTATGGATCATGCCTTAGCTATGCTCATTAGCAAACATCATCGATACCACTACTGCATTTGTGCAATGACTATGCATACCGACCATACATTAACACACATGCACACACACACAAACACACAGGCAAACACACACACAAGCATCTGTACAAAAAACACACACACACTGCAACCTTAAATATCAAGAGGATTCATAAAGGTCACCACAATGTGTAGACTTTATGTACACAGTGTAATCTTTCTGAGTTACTAAAAAGCACAAAAATGTGGTAGGGATGTTCTTGAATACTGATCATGTACACTTAGTGGACGCTTAGTGTAGGCATTCATGAATCCAGAATACTGGTAAGCAATCGTATCAAAGCTGAGTACTGAAAATGTGTACATATCCTCAAGAAAGCTTAGCCTATAACTTGATTTCTAATTTTTTAAAAAGTTCTCATTTGAGCTTCAAATAACAGCAATGTAGTTTCTTTAATTTCAGTTAAGAAAATGGTGAGGACAATAGACCTCAGAGAAAGTTAAATATATTACTTTGACTGAAATAAGGAAATGTGTAAGAATATTTATTAGAATTTCTTTTATTAGAATTTCTGTATACTTGCAATACAGACATGGCAATATGAGGAAGCAAATCAAAGAAAGAATGTATAGTTTTATTTCAAAGACATATTTCAGGGGAGTTAAATGTATGTTTAACTAAAACCATTTCATAAATACAATATAGAGAAACATGAAATACAGCTAGATGATTTAATGTAGAGAGTAGAAGGATATTCCACAGAAATTTTAAACAAAGGATGGCTGAATACCTCTGTTGGGGAGGACTGACATATCTGAAAGATAATTTAAAGCAATAATATTGGTAAATGAATCACATAAATCAATGTTATTTACTTTATTAGAGACACAACTGCTCACAGTACACTGGGGCTGATGACATTCCATTTGAACTTCATGAGCATTATGGAAATATATCTCAACTAACTTGATACATACACTGAACATAACTTATAGGCAACTACAGGAAGCAAGAAGTTTGCTTTTTGAGGCTTTAGTTTTTTTTTAGTGTAAAAGAGGCATAACAGACACTTGGTGAGCATTATCTGTCAATATAGTCTCTATGCAGTAGCATGCTATACACATTAGACATAATGCCCAGAGCTATAACAAGATGCTGAAGATAATGAGCTAAACTGTTGATAGTAAGATTACATTTTAGTGTCCTGCCTGCTGAACCTCCCATTTATAGAGGAGGTTTATTTATTTATTTACATTTGCTATTGAGAAGGTTGTTTATGTGGACATGTATTCTTACTTGCCATTTCATAGCCTCTTGGATTCTTGTCAGTCACATTTTACATCAAAGCTCAGTACTGAGACTACCCTTGTATGAATGACAAATGACCTCCTTATGGTGAGAGATCAATGAATGATTTCATCTTGGTTCTACTTGATTTCTCAGTGACATTTGACATCTGTCACAGGATCTTTATTAGCTACTTGAAATATTATTCTGACTTTATGGGTACTGTGCTGGACTGCTTGTCTTTGAATTATTCAACTTATCCCCCCACCCTGGAGTGGGGTATGCCTCAAGGTTCCATCTTGGTTCCCTTATTGTTCATTGTACACATGTTGCCACTGTGAGTGGTCATTGAAGTGAGAGACATCAGCCATACACTGTTGATATTCAGCTTTACCATTCATTTCTCAGCATCAGGACCTAGATTTTACCACTTTTGAGCACTGCCTGGACTCAGCTACCCACTAGTTTAGGCATAATTACCTCAAGCTTAACTCAGTATAGACTGAGTCATTTCTGCTTTATGCCATTTTGTAAGCCTCAACCTATTCATTGTTTTCCCCCTTGATTATGGGAGAACAATACACTGGAATTTGTGTCTCAAGTCCACGATCTGGGTGTGATTCTGTTTAACGGATCAACAGTGAAGGATTAGCCATTGTCAGTTATCAAAGCATCATGTTTTCTTTTGAGGAATATCACTCGGATTGAGACTTTTATACCATCTTCTGACCTGGCTGCTAAGGTAAATTCACTAGATTTTTCTTGGTTAGACTACTGTAAAGCATTTAACCTCAGACTAGGAGACAGGGAATTTGAACAACTGAAGCAGGTATTGAATTCCACAGCTAGATTGTTATCTGTATCATCCAGGGTCAGTCATGTAGCTCCAGTCATGTGGGAGATGTACTAATATCCAGTCGTGACCAGATGTGTCCTTCACATATTGACCCTCATCTACAGTGCTCTTCAAATTGTGAGTTCTGATTACCTAAAAGAGTTGCGGAGACACTATGTCCTGGCTAGACATTTCCTGTAACTGAGGGAGGGAATGCTGACCAATCCATGGACAAGGTTAGTGACATATTGGGCCAAATATCATTTGTTTATCTTGACTCATTCTTTTTGGAAAGGGTACCTTTTCTCATTTGAGTGAGTGAACGTGAGAGTTCTTCCAAGCGGCCACAAGAGGTCATCTTTTTTGGAGGATTTAGGCATGCAATGGTAGATACATTTCTAGTACATTTACACATCTGAATTTTTGATATGTTGCATAGTTTCTGTATTGTTTTATTGTGTTTACTGTTATTGCAATAAACTGTCCTGCTACTATTTTATTGTTTTTATCATATAAGAGACACAGATGCTAAGTATCTAAATACTTTTAGTAAATAAATTAAAAAATAAGTAAATAAATTGTTGTAGTCAAACAGCTAAATGATTATTCTTGTACAATCTTTATCCTGCAGCACTACATGAAATGCCTATTCTTTTCCAAGCATCTCCTCAGGCCTTGAGCATTCCTCTTCCACCTCTACCAAGCTGAGAGAATCACCTGGGTTTATCAGTCTCACATATTTAGTCACCATTGCCTTACAGAACTGAAGAGACAAACCTCTTACTTTGGACAGTTCTTCATCAGCATTTGCAAAATTCAGCTTCCCTTTCATTGAAAAGGCTTCCAACACAGCTGGGACAGTCAACCTAAATTTCAGCTTATGTTGGTTGCTCTTTTTAAAAGTAGCCATGAACTGCAGCTTCTGTTGAAAAGTTGCATCTGAATAATCATGATCCAAATGCACCATGTGATCCACTGTCATAACTGTCATTCTTCTCAGCCATAAGTGCCATAATACCTCTTCCCTTTCATACATAGTCACAAACAGCTCTAAGTAAACCTAGTTTTATCATATAACCTCTTTGATGCAGACAATGGCAACCAATATACATTTTGTCAGCTCTTAATAATGATTTAACCAAACCTGCCCATTGTACTATCTTAGTTTTTATGGAAGGCAATAAATCTTGGTTAAGCATCCTAGACGTCTTGAGTACTATACAAAAGACATGAATGTAGTTTGGGGTAATATGCACGAATGAGGGGATTCAGAGATACTACTTGTTCACTTTAACAGCAATTTGCATTGTGTAGTATATCACACATGCAGATGAGTTCATATCTGTAGATGCTGCATAATTTAATTATTAAAATAATGAGATGCATATAGAGGGAATTAGAAAATGTTTTGATTCATTGATATCAATGCAGATCTTGGCATGCTTTTCTTATGGCTTTATACAGTAGCAAAGCACTCTGAAAAAATGAGTTGCGTTTCTCAGACAAGTTTGGAGTGGCATGATTTGTTATCCAGCTGCAAGTCCTCTCAAATGTAAAGTGTAAAAGTACTACATATCATACATAGCTGACTTAAGTCCTCACAGAAGAGGAGACTGTGGCAAGATCTAGCCTAGATGAATCATTCTTAGAAGTGTGATAAATATTTATGCTGCCCACGTGTTGAATCTAGGGTGATGCCTGCTCTTCCTCTTTCTGTGGATGCCAAGGTATGTGTAACTTTTACTTTTCTTGTTACAGGCATTTTACAACATCCTACTGAGGTCACTTTGGGTGTTTTGATGACATCTACATCAATAATGTTCAGTAAGTTCATTGATAGTATGTTCTTTCCTGGAGATGAACATATTTTTACTCCTCAAGACTGCAGAGGAGAAAGACAGTACAATGTGTAACTTCTATAGCATTGCACAACTTCCCAAAGTAATTGGTACCATGCACTTCACACATGTGGCAATAAAGGCCCTAACTCGATCACCTATAGAAAGGCTACTACTCCATCAAGTACCAGGTATTCTGCAATGGACAAGTGATCATTTTTAATCTGTGTGCATGGCATCAGATGGTTCACATTATTCCTACATATGGCATACATCTGACCTGTACATTTGCTTTCAGACTGGAAATTGCCCACAGGGCCTTCATGTTATTAAGTGTTGGTGCATTGTATAGGAACTTTCGGAAACATACACATACTATACATTTAGTTAATCTATGCTCATGCTATCTGTACATTGTACTTTGCAGATAATGCTAGCTACCACATAGACTTGTGGTCCATGACACCTGTGTGCAAGCCTGAAAGTGTGTCAATGATGTAATTTAATAATTTGCACACTCAGACATGAAGCATAATTGATTATGTGCTTGGGATAATGAAGGCACAGTTTTGCTGCCTCAGTTCTTCCAGTGGGACATTACAACACTCTCCAGATACATCCAGAAAAATGGCAGCAGGATGTGTTTTGCTGTATAATTTGATTGTGCAGAAGCAAAAAAAAAATCATACAGAAGTATGTGTCTATATTACACCATTTGCCAAACACCCTAATAGCAACAGTCAAAGGCAACAACACATATCAGGAGCCAGTACAGGTATGATCAGAGTTTGCCCCCCTGGCAGTTAGACAGTGATGAAGCAATATGTTGAAGTGCTGGTAATGCGGTAGTGTTGGGTCAATAACTGTGGGCTATGATGTTCACAAAGTCAAGAGTTACACACACTGAACATCATGATGCTTGCAGCGTTTCAGTCAAATTATGTTGGTCTGGTCCAACTATGTCTCAGATACCACTCCAGTGCAACACAGGAGGGAGGGTGTTGTGCATCACAGTTATCATAATTTCCACAGAGTGTAGGGGATGCAGCAAAACCAGTCTAGACAGACAAGCTGGGAGGTTGTACATATATTATAGGAACCATGTGCTGTGTCTGCATTGGGTGGATTCATATTCAGTATCATAGATTATTTCCTTCTGTGACAGAAAGAGGGTGTTAGTACATGACCTCAATCTTCTGTCACCTGTCTCTTATGAGGGGGAAGGGCTTGGGGTCCTTCATGGCAGGGAAGGTGCAGCACTTTGATACTTGGACATGGCTGGAGTTTATTGCTGAAGGGTTGCTGTCCTGCATGTAGGCATATGTACATGTATAGAAATGTGTCTGCTGCACAAAAGAACATTTTCCAACATACGGGTCCTATGATGGGTGCTGCTGTAACATAGAACATGGCTTGAAATGATTTATCCTGTACAAGGGTCTGCCAACATGCCATGGTACAGTTCCCTTCCAACACATGGCACAGTTCCTGCAGTGATGGATACAGCAACACTGAGGCAGGCAGGGTGAACATACAGCACCAGTCTTTTAACCCATACGACTGCAACTGGGGCATATGCATACTGTTACCTATTAATATAACTGCTGAGATGGCATGATACAATCCACAAACATACATTAACTGTATGTGTACACTCTACTGCACTTAGGCACTCAAAATCAGATGTAATATGCTGCTAAGATAGATTTAAAATGTGCCACCTGTTATGGTGTGGCACTGTTGTACACCAGCATTATCAGAATGGCAAGTGTAAAGATAAACAGTCTGCTTCTGCTATCTATCATTTGCACATATCTTGAAAGTCCTCTGTACACTTTAACATGATCTGCAAAGATATTTCTTTATCTCCTTCAGAGGCACTTAAGGCAGGAACATCTGGGTCATTGTTGTGGCCCCTTCAAAAAATGGATGCCTATAAAGACCTGGGGGAGAATTTGAATAAATTTACAGGCATTTCAAAGTCAGAAGAAGAGTGTAGTTACCATAGTGACCTCAGTCATTGGGCTTCCTGTTGATTCACTGATGGACAGCTGTATGATTCCTGAAGAATCAAATCCAGATTGTAGAATGTCATTATCAGTGATCACTACAATTGTATTATTATTTTTATTTATTTATTTTTACAGTGGGGTAAAGATGCCTGCATCCACGTGTGGGGAAAGACTCTCAAACTGGATTCATACAACTATTCATTGCACACTTGTTAAGTTCTTACATTTGGCAGGAATGGGAAGGTGAGGTTTAAAGCAAGTACCCAGACAGATATTGTAGTACAGTGCTAATTTTTTTTCTAATACGTCTACTTACCACTTGCTTAGATACAACTTTTGTAATTTTAGTTTCTGTTCTATTAACTTTCGGCTTGGGAAGAGAAACATGGCAACAGGTTGGAGTGCCACAGGAAGCAGAAAGACTAGAGGTGAGACAAGATTGCAGGGTTAACATGGGCTTTAAGGTTTGCCATTTTCAGTAACTTATGCCACTTTTCCTTCCCCCACCTCATACTATACTATGTATTTCCATTGTGTGCTTCTATTTGCTTGGTTTATCTGTTTCCTACTATTCTTTGCAAATCCTATCCATGCCATTTTTAAGCTAATAGTTGTAGTTATTCAGTCACCCCAGACTGATTACTTTGGTGCTGTGACTGTATAATAGTGGTAACTAGTTGCATGCTGTACTGCTTCCCACAATAGCTCAGTGTCTGATTCAGCAAGCTTATGGTATTCAGATGCACATCTCACTTAGCTTTCTCACTTACAGGAAGAAACAACCAGTATGAAAGTTAATCCAGCTGAAATACAGACAGCAAATAGTAGAACAAAGAACTACTGGAACACATGAACTGCTACTCTAGACCAAGAACACTTTACTGAAATGTTCTTGGTCTAGACTAGCAGTGCATGTGTTCCAGTGGTTCTTTGTTCTACTACTTATGTTTCTCACTTAGCTGGTATTGTAGTTGTGATAACTTATGGCACACTGGCATGACTAATTGTGCACTGGCATGACTAATTGTGCTCTAGTAGGTCTTGTGGCCTTGCTTACTTGTTTACCACGAAATCCCCAGTATTTGTTGCATGTTCTCCAATTCAGTGATGTTAATTAGGATACTGGAATTGAGCATGGTGACTTGTGCAGCAGTACCATCCTTAGGACATACTTATGCAATTAATCTTATCTGACTTGCGCGATATGGCTTTACTGGAAAACATTGTGTACCTATTCAATGAGTTTTTCAAAATACCACCCTATTTCCTCTTCTCCTTCCAGAACTTTAATCAGTGCCATGTTTGCATCTGAGACTTTTCTTCCATAGCGAACAATTGCTGCTGCACAGTTTTATTATAACCACACAAAATTTCTATTCTGTTTTGTACCTCAGCTTTGTGCTGTTTAATCATCATCACGAGGAGGTATCAATCATGCAAGTGTTGTCAACTTCAAGCACTTCTAGTATTTTTATATAGCTATTTCAAAAGATCCAACATGTGCCACAAATCAAACTTAGCTTCTTACAAGTAACTTACATTCAGTCAAGTAATTTTTCTATCCACGCAAGTCATTTCTGATTGTCATTGCTGCATGTTTCTTCCTCCATATTTTTTATTATTAACAAAAGTTTCTGTTTTTTCATCATCTTCTAAATGTTAAGATATTCACAGACTCATTTGCCATCACCCCCATTGAATTTTCTTCAAAAACTCTTTAAAATAACTTCTTAACTAATACTGAACAGCAGAAGACATGCAAAATCATCAAGCACTGAGACACTTCCTCTTCTTTTAACTGTACTTTAATGTTAACATGTTTAGCAATCCTACCTTATATAATCCCTTTAGCAGTTAGAGCCTATCTGATGGAATTACTGCCCTTATAGTAAATGTTTTTTACTGCTTAAACCCAAGGCATATTAAACATATGAACCCCCTTGAGAAACATTGCCACTCTACTAATGAACATAAATTTATTTGAGCATTCAGCACTTAAATCTGTACATGAAATTGCGACTATAATGTGATTACTTCTACCCCCTAACAAGAAGTATGTATACAATATTGCAAAGTAAATTTCCCAATAGATTTATCTGAAATCAAAATATTTATAGTTACTAAAGGATCTGTAGCAGCTGTATACAGCTCACCAGGTAAAATAATTACCATTGTAGAAAATATTCGGTACTGAGAATCCTACCATATCCAAAGTGAAACAACATGAAGGAATAATACTTGGACACCTAAATATTCATTGGCAGCTTTTCAATAGTAATGCCCCATCTGATTCCATAAACCTATATGGCTTTACACAATTAATAACATCTATTACTAGAGTCCACAGAAGCACTTGCAGGCAATCAACTTTACAGTGGATATTACTAACAGACCCAACAAAATTGGGACAGCCAGTAGCCTTCCAGACAGCGAATGTGACCATCTACCTATGTATGCAGCCAGACGTTACAATATCCAAGGCAAACCAATAATTTAATACCAAGCTGGTAACTCAACAAAGTTTGACAATGACACTTTTATCAAAAAGTTAACAGAATATATCTGAAATATACAAAAATCTATATCCTTAGACTCTGCTGTCACACACTTAAATTAGGTATTCCTAGAAACTCTCAATAACCTTTCTCCAGTACTCACCCAAAGGGTCAAATCTGACCCTGAACCATCACTGACAAAGGAAACTAAGAAGTTAATGCTACAGCATGACAATGCCTGGAAAGAGAGGCACAAAAATAGAACATAAAAATACATTTTAACTTTTTAGCCACCTCAGGAATATGAAAAAAATACCAAATAAAATGTGACAAGCAAACCTATTATAACATCCAACAAGTTAAACATGAAAACAAACCAAAAGTCTTCTGGATATCCATAAATAAACTTTACATCCAGGCCACACTACAACCCACATACATCCAACAATACTACTGATTCAATTCCCATACAGTTTAGCAGACAGTAATGTCCCTCACAAACATTAATACCTCCACTTTCGTCTCAGTACCTGCAACCTCTGCTAAATATCCCCAGTTATTTGACTTCAGCCCAGTACCCACCTCCACAATTAAATAAACTCCTACATAAGTTAAAAACAACCACCTTAGCTGCTGACCAACTCCCCTCAAACTACTTAAAAATGACTGCAGATACAATTTATTTTCCAGTATCTATACTGATAAATAGATCTATATCTGAAAAATACATTCCTTCCATCTGAAAAAAAAATCCCTTATTTTACCTTTATACAAAGGTGTTACATTTACAGACTTTAATAACAACAGATCCATTGCACTCCTTTCCCCTATCAAAAATACTCGAAAAATGTATTCATGCTCATCATCTACATCACCTAAATTCAAATAATCTATTCTCTGAAATACAACATACTTTCAGACTCCCCCACAGTACAAGCACAGCCCTCTTTTACTTCAGCAACACTACATACCAGCATAGGAACAATAGTACACTAGTGTCAACCATGTTCCTGGACTTATCCAAAGCTTCAGAAACTGTATCCAACCAGCATTTACTCACTGAGCTCTCTACTTTAGATCTCTTTCAATCTTCCCATACATGGTTCTTTAGTTATCTATCTGGAAGGCAGCAAACAGTCAAATCACAGCAGCACCTCTCCTCCTCTCTCCCAGTTACCATAGGTATCCCTCAGGGCTCTATACTAGGACGTCTTCTCTTAATAATTTTATAAACAAGTTTAACACTGCCATAGACTAAGCACATATGGTATAATATGCAGATGACTCAGTTTTAACATATATAGTCCCATTAATATCCAAACTCCAAGAAATCACTCAAATTTCTTTCTCTTCAGTTGAAACCTGGCTGAAAAAGTCAAACCTGCTCTTCAATCCCAATAAATTAAAACTGTTGCTCTTCACCCCAAAACATTATCTCAATCAAAAATACTCTTTCTTGGTTACAACTGCAAATAATACTAAATAGAGGTAGTAGCACATATAAAATTTCTGTGCATTGTAATAGACGACAATCTTAAGTTTGATCTACATATTCTTCCAACAACTAAAAAGACTCACCAGAAACTCGTTTACAGGGCCAAACAGTATCCTCACAGACAAGTAAGAGAAACCCTAGCCTCATTCTATTTTCTATCAACTCTCTTTTATGCCTTACCTATCCTTACAAAGTAAACACTCTACTAAAATCCAAACTAGCCTCCTGTTACAACAAAACAGCTAAATTTGCTACCAACACTGCATGCCAAGCTCACCAAACTACCTAACATACTCCCAGCTAGTTATGGCATGCTAACTAATAAATTATCCTGAAAAATGCCTTGCATTAAAAAATATACTATTGCCCTACACTACCACAAAAGATTTCCATTCTAGTGATAAATTTCTGCTAATCTTTAGTAAATCAAATAATTCATCAAGGGACTCACTATACTCCTGTTACATCTTTAGACTCTGAAACACCGTCCCCAACACAGGTGAAAATGACTAACAAACTTCTAAGCTATAAAATCCATCTCAAACAATATCTTACCCAGTCCTGGTCATACTCATGTTCATCACCAGGCTGAGACCTCTAGTGAAAGCAAAAACATCTCATTACTTATTGCCATCATACCTCTCAACTGTCCCTAATTTTCAGGGACATCCCTGATTTTGACCCACATTTTAGCTCTGTCCCTCTGAATCCCTCCTAAAACTATTGACTTTGGGCAGAAAGGTGGTGAATTACACAATGAATAATGACAATAATTAAAAGTTAGACACTTCTTTTACTTCAGAAAAGGTGTATTAATTCATATGCTCTGATTCTCTCAATGTTTCAACTTAATGGCGCTAATATTTTAAAGGTGTCCCTGATTGTCCCTGAGTTTTTCTTGACTTTTCCCTGATTCTTTTCAAATATGTACCTGATTGGTTGAGAGGTCTGATTGCCATCTTTTCCCATCGTGCACTTGAATCAATTCATCCCTCTTCACACCCCCTTTAACATTACTTCTCAGCTTTCTCTTACTTAAACACTTAAACACTACATCTCATTCTTCTCTTTTTCTAACTGCCCCCATCCACTGTTCTTCCCTATATAGCCAAGTTATAAACCTTCCAGATACACTGATTTAGAACAGGCAGCCTAGATAAAACTAAGCCTATACCCTGCCTTCTCACTCTTTTAATTTCTAGAAGTCTTTTGGATTTCTAATACCATGACGGGAATGGACCCCATTCCTAAGTCAAAGTATGATTAAAGTTCATGAAATTAGTATTGTTTCAATCTTTAATGTTAGCCAGAAGTGCTCTTCACAGCACCCGCAATGTGCCCAGTAATGACTCCTTCTGCAATTTGTATGGAGTTACATGTATTGGTAACATATCTAAGTATGACTGTAAATTCTTTTTTATGAGACCCATTGCTCCTACTAGTACGGGAACTGTCTGGTTTTCCTTCTGCCACATTGCCCTCGTTTCTGCCTAGAAAACCTGGTATTTTTTGAATTTGTGTCTCTCTGTACATAAGGCATTGTAATCACTAGGTGTGGCAAAGTCAATGATCAATGCTACGTTTGTCTTCTTTATATGGATACTATATCTGGTTTTCTTGCATCTATTTTTGAACTGTTGGTAATGGGTGATCCCATGTGATATAAACTTCATAATTTTCTATAATGGTTTGTGGCTCATGTTTCCAGTCTTTTTTTCAGCTACTTTAGCATTATAATGTTTGGACAATACCCAGTGCAACAGTCTTGCCACATTATTACACCTTTCAGTATACAGTCCTACTATTAGTATATCACAACCACCAACAAGGTGTGCGACTCTTTACAATTCTGTTTTACAAAACCTACACTTATCTATTTCTTCCACATGTTCAATGGACTTAGAAAATCAATGTGTATGTAGTCCACTATCTTGGGCTGCCAATATTAACATTTCATCTTTTGGTTTAAATTCACCTCTCCTTAACCATTTCTGTGTTCATTCCTGATCAACATGAGGCTGTTCTGAGAGTTTTCTATACCTGCAAGTATATTTATGCATTTTCCACATTCCCTGCCTTCTCATCTGATCTTTCTTTTGCTTTTTGGCACATTAAGTTGCTGCCTGATTTTTATCTACTTCTGGTTTGATTTCCATTCCTGCTTCACACCAATCTGCTTCTACTAACCTAAGCAGGAAAGTCATCTTAGACTTATTCTCCTCATGTTTCAAAACTTCCACTATATTTGAGTCTTGTGAGGTCAGCAGATATGTGTGGAGTTCAGTCGTTGCAGATCTATATACATAATCAATTCCGAGGAGGCCCATACCTCCTTCAGAATGGGGAATATATATTCTTGGCATGCACTGATTTTTATAAATCATTTGATGAGCATGAAGCATCCTTCTTGTTTTCCTGTCCAACTTATCCAACACCTTTTGGGGGTAGTCATTCACTCCAAAACTGTAAGGACAGGAAGAGCAAATTGGTTTATAGCTTGAACTTTGTTCCTAGATGTCAGTACTGTTTTCAGTAATAATGTCTTCTAAAATATTCCTCAATAAGTTTTATTTGCATTTGTTCATGTTTTATTGTTGATCCTTCATCACTTCCCAAATATTTATACACTCCCTCTTGCTCAAGTTCTTTTATATCACATTCCTGTCCCAAACTGACATTTTATTGGTGCTGAAGTTTTCCTGCTTTAAAGGTTGCTTTTGCACATTTATCAAGACCAAATGACATTCTTATATTGTTTAAAAATGTTTTGACCACTTGCAGTTGTCCTTAGTTCCTCATCTGATGAACTATACAATTTTAAATCATCTACAAAAAGAAGAAGAGAAGTCTTTACACTTTGTTGTTTTATGTGAGCCAAATTATAGACATGACCCAATCTTTTAAGCAGACAGCTTAATGGATTAAGGGCAAGATAAAAGAGCAGTGGTGACAGAGAGTCACCCTTGAATATCTCCCTTTGAATTTTTATCCCTGGAATAAATCATTTGTCCTTTATCATGGCTTAACTGTAAAGTGGTTTGCCAGAGTTTCATGGTCGCTGTAATGTAATCGATCAGTGTAGGGTGTATCATATACATTTTTAAGCATTGTTTTATCCATGAATGTGGGATACTGTCAAATGCTTTTTTGTAGTCTATCCATGCCATACTTAGATTCTTCCCCTTTTTACAGTTTTCCACTATGACTTTGTGTAACAACAAATGATAATTTGCTCCATATGACTTCCTTTTATTATCCTTTTGTTCAATTGCCAAGATTAAGATTTCTTCTAAATGACAATAAACCCTGTTAGCATCAATTACAGTGTATACATTGTCGGAAGGCAAGATATTGGTCTATAGTTTTTAGGATAGCTTGCAGATAGGAGTATTGTTTTTTCTGTTGTTATCCAGGCTGGTGTCTGTTCTGGGTGTGCATATAAATAGTTCTTACTCATGGCTAAATCTTCATGAAAGATATTAATACTTTTAGCCAGAAGTTAAGTACTGCATCTGGGACTGGGGATTTCCAGTTAGGAGCTTTTCTTAACTTTGTTTCAATCTCTCTGACCATTACTTTATCCCATTGCATATCCTGTACATATTAACTTCATATTCTTTCTTTTACTTTTATCCATTTAGCATCTTTATGCTCCACAGGCTCTTCATAGATATTTCTACAAAATGTATCTTTTTCTTCTTTTTTTGGTGGTGTTTTAGTTCCTTTTGCCTTGTTTCCCAGTTCTCTATAAAACTTTTTTGGGTCATCAATAAATCACTTATTTTGTACTTTTCATAGGTTCATAGGTAGATACTAGGCTATCTGCCCTAGGGCATTTATAAGCCTAGCCAAAGTGTATTTGGCTTCTGCCTCCCTATTAGATTAGCCTACTGTGCCTCTTTAAAGTAGGTCACAGAAGGTACCCTTTTAAGATTAGTTTACTGTGCCTCTATCTAGCAGGGACACAGAAGAGATCCCAGGGGTGAATTTGCGATCTCCCATCCACGCGTCCAGATTTCGCTTGAAGAGGGTCAGCGAGGGGCTATGTCTAATATGAATTGGGATTCTATTCCAGAGTGAAGGGAGCCTCTGGGAAATTAATCTATCCCTCCAGCATGTCCTATTTATTTTTGTGCTGAGGTTTAGGTCCCTGGATCGTGTAGCTCTAAGGGACTTGGATTTTTTGAGGTGGAGCATGTCCTTTAATTCTGGGTTTGACATGGCTTTGTACGTCAGGCATAGATCGCCTCTGAGTAGGCGGTAAGCAACTGAGTAGAGCTGGAGTTTCTTTAGTCGAGCTGCATAGGACATCTGTTTGTAGCCCATGATCCTCTTGGTGAGGTACTTTTGGGGTCTTTCCAGTTGCTGCAGGTGTCGGGTAAGGTACATCCCAAAAGGGGCATTGTACTCAATTATGGGCCTGATGAGTGATGAGTAGAGGGGCACAATGACCTCTCTTGATCTAGATGCGAACCCTTTCATGATAAGGTGGGCTATATAGAAGGTCTTTCTAACCACTTTGGCAACGTGGTTATCAAAGGAAAGATTGCTATCTACGTTTGTCCCCAAATCTCTAATTACTTCTTCCGTACTTAATGGATTACCACCTATGTGGTAATTTGTGGGCACCTTGTTTTTCCCAAAGGGAATGACTATGCACTTTTTAGCATTTAACTTGAGGCCATGGCTCTGGCACCAAGCATCCGTCTCTGTGAGACCCTTTTGGAGGATGCTTGTGTCAGCTACAGATTTGATTATGGCCCCCAGTTTGCAGTCATCTGCGAACTTTGTCAGCCATAATCCCCCTGTGTTAGCCTGAACCTCAGAGAAGTATATACCGAACATGAGAGGTCCCAGAACTGAGCCCTGTGGGACGCCACTTGTAACTGGTTTGGATTCGGACATGGCACCTGTGATTCTGACCACGTGGGTTCTATCGCTGAGCCAGTTTGCAACCCATCTTGTGGATATTTAAGCTGGTAAGCTTATTTATGATGCCCGAGTGGGGTATTGTGTCAAAGGCTTTTGCGAGGTCCAGGTAGGCTGTGTGGACTACCTTGCCCTCGTCTATGGCTTTGGTAACTGTTTCAAAGAAATCAACTAGGTTTAAGAGGCAAGATCTGCCCTTAACAAAGCTGAATTGGGTAGGGTCCAGTGTCTGGAGGCTCCCAATGTCTTTGTTTATGAGTTCCATGATAATACGCTCCATAGCTTTACGGACCAGACTAGTCAGGCTTATGGGGCGATAGTTTCCGGGGTCCGTTGTGGCACCACCTTTGTGGAGTGGGACCACTGTAGCTGTACGCCATTCTTTGGGTACATATCCTGTAGTAAGGCTAAGTTTGAACAGTGACTTAATGTGAGGGTTCAGTTCTTCTTGGAGCTCGTGTAAGACACAGCCTGCGACACCGTCTGGTCCCATAGATGCTGTGTTTTTTGCTTTGGAGAGGGCAGCTTTCGCCTGTGCATCTGTGATGTCAGGGAGGTTACATTCAGTTGGGATAGGCATTTGCTCCTTTTGGGGGGAAGGGGGGGAGAAGTTTGCGCTGAATCTGTCTGGCAGGATGTTGGCTATGTGTGTAGGTTCGGTATATTTTGTACCATTATGCAACAATTCAGAGCATATCTGGGAGTTTCCGCCCATGTTCCTGACATAACTAAAGAAGGCCTTGTGATTATCTTTAGTGTCTAGGGCAATTTTTCTTTCAAAACTGGCCTTTGATGATTTTATGAGAGAACTAAGTTTCTTGCTAATACTGATCAGAGATGCCTTCAGTTTTTGGGATTTTGCTCTGTCATGTAGTAGCTTCCTCCTTCTGTTGTATAGCTTATTTATGGCCGGGGTCCACCAGACCGGTCTCCTGTTTTTGGAGGAGTGAGTCTTGGTTTTATTTGGGATAGCACAATCCATGCATTCCTGCAGGTGCTCATAGAATGCATTTGTAAAGGATTCTGTGGATTGGGCTGTATTATCCTCTGGCCCAGGGGCTTTGAAGGATTCCATCTCAGTCTTGAGAAGTGCAAAGTTGGCTTTTGAGAAATTCTTTACAGTGATTTCCTTGGCTGGGGGTGGGGATGGGATATGGATGTCCAGGGAAATTTGTTTATGGTCTGATCTTACCAATGAGGGGTTTACCTCTGGTGTGGAACATAGAGTCCCCATGTTGGTGATGTCCAGGTCCAATATGTTGTTCCCTCTTGGGGGAGTGGTGACCAGTTGTTCCATTGCGTTAGAGTTTATAAATTCAAGGAACCGTTGGGTGAGGGTGTTTGGGCTTGAGTAGTTTTCCCAGTCAATGTTTGGGTAGTTGAAGTCACCCAATAACATAGTGTTTGGAGAGACCTTCATAAATTCCAGTGTTCTCAGGAATGCCAAGTGGGGTTCCTGTAATAGGGAGGGTGTTCTGTAGCAGGCTACAAACTGAAAGGCAGTTTTGCCCACTGTTAGTTGCACATGGATGGTTTCCGATGCTTCGTGCAGTGCCACCAACCTGGAGGTGTAGGTATCTTTGATGAATATAGATACTCCCCCTCCTTTTGTGCTTCGGTCCGAGTTTTGGGGCAGAACCGCATGGTATGAGTTATAATCTGGCAGTGCTGGGGTGCTCTCAGGAGCCTTGAACCAGGTTTCTGTTACTGCACAGGCATCGATTTTCTCCATGCTGAGGAGAGCCTTGAGTGTGTGCATCTTGAGGTTTAGACTTCTGGCATTGAGTAGCATTACCTTTAGTTTTTTTATCCTTGGGTTGTCTATGCAGGTGGGTTTGTCCTTTGAGCCTTGCCTAAAAAAGGCACTATGGGGGTGGCAAGAGCCTTGGCCAGTATACGAAAGCCTAAGGGTGACAGGTGCAAGCCGTCCCTGGCGAAGCAACTTGGCTTGTCGAGCATGTCATCCCAGGCTGACAGACACTGGATCCCCTTTGAATGACACCAATACTTTAGCCAATTGTTGAAACTGATCATTCTGTCTTTATACTGTGGCATCATTCTTGGTGAGGGAAATATGCTACTCAAGGTCAGGGTCATACCAGCCTGGGCTACATGGTCAGAGAGCTCCTCTATGTCTCTTTTCATGTAGTCCAGGGAGGTACGTCTCAGGTCATTCACACCAGCATGGACAATGATGGAGCCATACTTGTACTTGCTTTGGAGTGACCTGAGTGCTTGCATTATGTGGCGGATCCTGGCACCCGACAGGCAGCTTACAGTGATCTTCTCCTTGTTCAGTCTGGTGAGTGGGACGTCAGTGTGCCGGACAACAGAGTCCCCTATAACAAGTGTATTTGGTGTGTAGTTTGGCCTCAAGGACTGTGACTGTGAGGCACACTGATTTTGGGAGATATGTGATTCATGGGTATTGTTGAGGGGTGGCTGTTGCTTGGATATCTGCTTAGGAGGTCTTTGCTATTTAGGCAGATTTTTATTTAGAGCCTCCGAGTATGTTTTTGTGTGTTTATGTGTTGGGTATGCAGATGCAATAGGTCTGTATGAGACTGGATTTGTGGTGCGGGTGGTTACCTTTTCCTCCTGACTGACTGTGCCAGTCTTGGGTTGAGAGAGCTCTGCCTCCAGTTTGGCTGTGTAACTGCATCTCTCACATGTATTAGAGTTTGTTGGAAGGAGGAGAGGGTTGTCTGTGTACATAAGGCAATTGTAACATTGCCTCAAAATTCCCAGATTCACCAGCTAGACTGGAGAGTAACCTTGAAACTGACCCTTGGACATACCAGATTAGTATAGGGAACTGTTTTTTTACTGATCAGATTAGGGGAAGGGAACTGATTTTTCACTTGATCAGGAAGGACCAATCGGGAGCCTAAATCTTATGAGAAGTCAAGGAGGGTGTAGTGCTTTAGTTAGTTAGTGTTTCCTTATAAGAGCTGAGCAAGTGCAGGGCTTTAGAAAAAGAATAGAGTGATTACTTTGAGAGTTTGAACAGTTCAAAGGGAAAAAGTGAAGAGCAGACTTTGTGGAGCCTGGAATAGTTTAAACCTGTTTAGGCGGCGCTGCCCGATGCTGCTCAGTGCGCAAAACCGCGCAAAAAGAGAGGTTATCCTTTATATTTTTCTGTGTATCTTCTAAGCTTTTCTGCCTGCACTGATATTTTTAGTTTATTATTTGTGATACTGCATGATAGGTCCTGATCTGTTCTGATACTGCTCATTGCTTTTATCACGTCTATCATTCTGAGTATTTTTTTTCATCTTTTCCTTCTTCTAGACTCTTTTAACAGTGACACTTCTTCTCTTAATTGCTTTAAAGTTTCCTCTATTTGATACTTCCATGACGGCATTTGATTTCTCCCTTTCCTTTCCCTTACTACCCTATATTTTTGTGGTAAGACTTTATCTAGTATTAATTTAGCTGCACAGTAAGATATCCTATTTACTTCTGTTATATTGCATGAATCTCTATGGACAGTCCTAATTACTGTGTTCATTTGTTTTATCCGACTTCTAACTTTTTGGGTTTTATTGACTTTCTTTAGTCTATTTCTTTCATTGATCTTAATATGTCTGTCCATCTCTATTAAATCAAGCAACTCTTCTCTTAGATCCGTGACGGTGAACCTTTTGGGTTTGTTGTGTCAAAAATTCGGAAAATGCCTAACTTGACTCTACTTGCATGTCACCCTCCAAACAAACAAACACAAAATTAAATAAATAAAAATAAATAAAACAGCATGGCTCTCAATACGTCAGGGATAAATCTCAACAGAATCAGAGACAAATCTAGAAATAAGAGACATGGACAGCTTTAAACTACTAGTACTATTAATATGAGACACTGACAGAAAAATGAACATGAATTAATATACATTATCTGAAGTAAAATTAGTCTATAAATCTAATTATTGTCATTATTAAGTGTAAAAAGTTGCCAGTTTTAGGAGGGATTTAGAGGGACAGTTGAAAGGAATGTAAAACTGCACACTCCTAGAAATGCAGACTACTTGCCCTTTGCAGAAGTGTAACCACGAAGAGAAAACAAAGTCAGTACTGCTCTTTGCAGACTCTATCAAGAAAGTATACCGAAATAGTCTTTGAGGTTAATAACTTCCTTACCTCTGATGCAGGGTTGTTGAACTGGCTCCTGGCACAAAATAATTCAATGCACTTCACACAAACAACAAATGCAAAAGCAGTTTCTTTGGTAACTCGGGTGTTGGTGAATGCTGGTGTGTCACACAAAATGTCGTGGGCTGTCACCTTTGATATGCATGTCATAGGTTTGCCATCACTGTCTTAGATCATTTTCTTCTAAACTGAGGGCACATTCTTTGTTCTACATTTCCTGTGGGCATTCCATAGAAAGTTCCAGAGCATCTCCCTGTGCCACATTCTCTTTAGTTTCATCCTGTGCTATCTGTTGCTCTTTCATATGGGAAGTCACTGGCCTATGGCTCCACAACATTCACTATGTGCGAGTTGTCACAGTTTCCTGTTCCTTCCCTTGCTGTGCAACTCCAGCTGAACGTTTGTACTGGTTTCCTATGGAAGGCTCTAAAGTATCTTCATATGGCAACTGATCAGATGTTTCCTGCTCCACTGGTTTCTCCTTAATTTGGGGATGCATTGCTCTGTCCTGCTGTGATGTTATCTGAGTTAGATTTTCTACACTAAATCCTTCACTTCACAGGCAATCCATAACCTCAGTTTCTGTTTCTTTAACTTCTCCATTACTAATCTTCTTTTCTACTTTTCCTCTCTATTTTCTTATTTTTTTGTATTGTAAAATTATCCATGTCTGGATGCCTTTACCTGTATCTCACTTCATATATCTCACTCATATACTATTACCACTATCCTACTATATAATACTAATATATCTCCCCTGTTGCATAATTTTATGGCTTACTTCTCAACTATGCTCTTCATTATATCTCTTCACCTCTTTGCAAACCTTTCTGTACTTAAATGTAAGAACAATAAACTTCTTCACAGCAATGTCTTCCCTTCTACAGTATAAATCCATTTACTTCCTGCAAGAATTTAGAGCTACCATAACTGTATGTACTTGTAATATTGATGTATATACTTTGCTATATATACCTGTGTTGTAACTATCTTTGTTTTTTTTTTTTTCAGAGAAATGAAACTGTTGGTTTTCTGAGAAATGTCTGAAATTCACTTGTTAATATAAATGCACTGAGGTGGAGATTTTCTCCCCAGGCCTCTGCTGAAGATAGACTCTACTCAGTCAAACTCTTCCCACTCAACAAAGACAGACAAATAAATAAATAAATAAATAATGTAAACATTAATAGTTATTAGGTCACAAGATCATGTACCATGAAGTCAAATAAACAATGAGGGTCTTCTCTGGAAATGTGCAAATATTGAGGCAATAATCGACTCAGTTTATCACACAAATAATTCAGAGTTGAGCTTTAATCATGACCTTATGGGGAATATTATTCCCATATATATATATATGTATATATATGTATATATATATATATATATATATATATATATATATATATATATACACACACACACACACACCATTTAACCCCCTCCCCCAAGCTGGTTGATGGCCCTCTCTTTCTTCTTTTGTGCTTCCAATCAGGTTCATCATAATCAGATGGTTTCATCAGAAAGCTGCATGTTTAACATGTTTGCCCACTTCTTTCTGTCATCACTGAGAAACTGCTATGATCACTACTGTGGATTTGCAGTCCCTACTGTCCTTCCTGTTGCCTGTGACCACTGCTCCTCTAAAACGCTCTGTTCTATTTTCCAGTTTATTGCTTTTGCTCATACTAGGTTCGCAAATCTACCATTAAATGTTGATATGTGTCTCATCCTCTACCTCTGTTATGCAAGACAGTATGTTAGCTCTGCCTTCCTTCTTCTGCTTACTATCCAGTGTGTTACATTCCCTGAAATCCTCTGTAGCTGGGTGACCTTCTTAGTGTCAGGATCCTGCCTGGTTAACCATGTCCTTTGCTCCTTTCATTTCATTTGCCCTGTAATGTCACTCCCTCTGCTTGTCATATTCATCACTTTCTATGGTACCCCAAACTGCCTAAAATGAAATCCTGGACCTATGGGTACTGCCATCTTCAGATTGCACACTTTGACTAGGAAAGAAGTGTGGAACATATACCTTAACCATGTCCTGTTTCTTAAATCATTGTAGAGGGTATATAAACCTTCCTTTTACCTTAAACCAGCAGTGATAAAATCAGGTAAAACTTTGTTTGCCACCACTTGGATAGGATTACAGATTTTCCTTGTAGTTCGCTAAAAGTCCAGTCTTTTTAAATACCAGTCCATTCTGCAGAGCACATGCCTCAGATCTTTACTCCTTGTTGCACCATACCTGACATTGTGGATTCTATCAATCTCTGCTTCTAGCATTTGATATGTGATCAAGTGTTGAGCAATATATTCTTGAAGAAAGATTTCAGGTCATTTTCTGATAATATCTCAGGTGGTCATGTCAGCCTTAATACCTGCTTTGAAATTAGATTTTTTTTTATTCTACCCAAACTTTAAGGCATCAATTTCTTTCCCAAGAGTTGTAGTATTTTTTTCCATTCAGGCTATTGCCATATGCTCATAGTATATGATTTATCTATGTTTTATATCTCATGTTGCTTTCAAAATCCTAATACTGTCAGCCATCCCTGACAGGATAGATGGGATATTTTCTTTTTCTATTCTCACATAAATTTTCTGAAATTGACCATTTCCTTTCAGGGGCACACTTTGAGTTAATTTATTTATTTGAAGTTATTTACTGAGGTTCAGCAGTCATCCCAAACGGCCATTTTCAGATCCTACCCAGGGTAGTGTAATATGCATAAAATTAAAATTATACAATATTATAAAAATGCATGCAATTTCTCTATATGGAGATGTGTTAATCTTGAATAGTATACAAATTGTTTTCTATGATACATAGTCATAGAAAAATTAAACGAGGAAATAACATTTTGAAATTTAAATCGCTTGGAAGTTCAGGTAAAGTATTTACAGAAGAAATAGGGGAAAGGATAGAGGTGACATGAAGTACAGGTAATGCAAGAAAAATACTGGTAAAAGGAAAGTGTAATTTATATGATGGAAAGTAGTGGGGTGTTAGAGGATGTGTGTGGTTAATGAATAAAATGTGACTTTAAGAAGCAGCCAGGAGAGATTAAAGTAAGGACTGGGTGTAAGTTTAGTAGGGTGCAGTGTAAGGGGAAGAGAGCGTGGCTGATAGCTGAAGAGGGGTGTGCAGTCAGCAGATTTAGTTAGATTATGCACAGTGAGCTTTTGAACTCAGGGAAAGTATCAAGGTCTTTGACATTTAGTGTAATGGATTCCCAAAGTTTAGGTGGTAGTAAAGAAGCTGTCTTCAGTTTGGTAGAATTTTGTAAATGATATCTGAAACAAGGGTGCTAAAGAGGTTAAGGATCTCAAATGGTGACCTGTTTTCCTAATAGAAAGTTTGCTGGCATTAAAGGAAATAATTGCATTGTTTACAGTCTGCAAGTATGGAACCATGAGAAAATGTTGCATCTCTGGTAAATGGGTAGTCATTTGGCTTTCAAAAGAACAGGGTAGTAGCATTCTCCTTCAGGTTAATCATCACTGACAGAGAAAAAACAGAGAAAAAAGAAGAGAAAAAAGGTTCTGTCTCAAGTTAATCCGTCCTCTACTTGAAAATGAATCACAAAAACAGCATAAGAAGCAGACTGGAACATGACCTCACTGTGTGGGTTAAAAATTATTTAATCCAAACGTAAAGCACCATATAAAAAGAAAGAAAAATGCATATAAAACAAGGTAAGTGCTTTCACATCTACAAACAACCCAAGTCACTGTTTCTACTTTGGTCGCTGTATATTACTGTAGTGTTTCACATTCCTCTCTGTATTTCTGCTACTAACTAGCTTAAGATTGATAGAGTATATTTGTGTAGTGTTCCACAATCTAACATTGTGCTTCTGCTACTGGCTATTCTAAGACTGAAAGAGTATGTTGCTGTAGTGTTTCACACTACAACACTGTGTTTCAGCTATTATATTTAATATCTGAGTGCATTTTACCATATGAATAGCCTGCCTTAGATGTTGGGAACTTTAGAATAGAGGTCTGCAACTGTGAATACATTTATGGAGTATAAGACACCCTTATATTTAACTCTGCCTTTGTCCCTTGCAAAGAAATATGTCAAATGTAAGATGTTACTGTAGCATGCAACATTTTATTACACAGTATCTCTGCTATTATTTGATATGTAAGTGCTAGTTAGCACAAGAGTATTTGCCTTAAGTGGAAGTGATTTAGAATGTTGGTTTGAAACTGCAAATATGTTCACAGAGTATTAGCTGAGACTGTATTGTACACTACCATTGTTCCTTATAAAATAACATTTTAGATTACTGTGTTACCTTGTAGTATCTAACTCTATCAACATTTCTATTACTCCCTGAAATATCCTGCGGTAGTTCCTGTTAATAATCCCCCTATCCATCTCTTCTCTTTTTCCCCAGGTTTTAAAACAACCTCTGCAGGAGAACTAAACCAGAACTATACATCCAAACAAAAGCTGTGACTCGCACTCCTCCACACTACTAATAGCCAGCGGTCCCTTTTTACTAAACAAAGAGTGCACAGACAAGTGTATATGTATGTTTTCCATCCTCCCCACTATATTGTATGAAATATTTTTTGTATTTTGGCAACTGACACACCACCGGGCCATAAGTCTCTCCTTCCCTATCTCTCTATTGCTCAAATTGCCTTCATCCAGCTGCTGAATCCCTATGGCTAGATACGTTACTGCTGTTCCCTTCCTTACCTTGCCATCTCTTAACATTTATCTGCTCCACTGTGTTTTTTGTCTCTGCTTTCTGTCTTGAATTAACACCCTTAAAAACTGGTAACCTGTTTGTCCACTGTACTAGTATAGCTCCACTTTCCTTTCTCATAGATTGTCTCTTTTTGGGAGTTTTGTTACGATCTTGGGTACAACCTCGCTGCACTTGGGCTCACTCCGCTCCCCTACCCTACCTATATTCCCACCCACTCCCATATCATTATATTTACACTTTACACTCCTTGTTTCCAGGCCCTCCCACATCTTCTAATTGTCCAATATAACCCCTCTTCACCCGCCTCTCAACAATCCTACCTCTCATTACATCATTCACCCCTACTTCCAACCGATCTGTAGCCTAATTACTGTCCCAACCTTCTCTTTCAGATCTTGCTTAACTGCCATCTCTCACAACTTTTTCCTCTACCACCCACCCTTCCTCTCTGAGTCACCACCCCTACTAACATCCCAACTCTCACTACTACATACTCCTTACTATCCAGTACCCATGTACACACAAAGTTTACTCTCTCTGTACCTCATAACCATTATGTTACTGTAAATTTCATTGCAACCTCCTATCATACTAACCTTAATCAATTTCATGAAACCCCTTCACAAACTGCTCCTTTTCACCACATAGAACCCTCCCTGCCTTTCCTAATCTCACCCTCCCTTTTCACTTATTCCCCTACTCAACTTTACAAACTCAAAGTACTCCCCCTTTCAATAAATTCCCATAAGCCAAAACAGAATCCTTATAGTTCCTATGCCTATACTACTAAACCAACCTCACTCTCTAAATCCCTACTTTTAGATGGAGATATTCACCCCAACACTAGCTCATCCCCACCATCCTCAACTAATACCTATCCAGCAAAACACATCTATATCTATGCCATGAACATTCAGAGCCTGCCTAAAAAAATTACTGGGCTGCATTCCTGGGTCAACTGCTACTCCCCTCATGTCCTAACATTATCAGAAACCTGGTTAAAACCACACATCTCTAATACTGAAATACTCCCTCCTCACTACAACATACATCATCTGGACAGAGCTAACAAAAAGGTGGTGGTGTTGCAATTATGTACACTGAACACCTAACCCTCTTCCCCTTGCCTATACCTCAGCCTGATTTTCACCCATCTGAGCTTCTCATTCTTAACTGTCACCTCAATCCCTAAAAAAATTGCCACTGCAACTATATACATACCACCTGGCAAAAACATCCCCATCCTGGAATCTGTCCTATCTTGGATTTCCCAAAACATCACCTATGAGACCATCCTTCTTGGTGACGTAAATATTGATTGGCAACAGATATCCACTCCTCCTCCTTCACAGACATAAACCTCCATGGCTTCCATCAAATTATTACTATCCCTTCTCATTACAACAACAATAATGCAAACAGCTCCACCTTAGTCTGGATTCTTACCCCTGATCCTACCCTGTACCACAACCCCAGCACCCTACCTGACTCCCTAAGTGACAACCTCCATACCAGAGTTCTTAGACACTCCCTCCAAATACGTGGGTCTATATTACTAGAACGAACACTTAAATGTTCGAATCTGTAAAGGTCAACCTTTACAGATCGAACACTTAAATATTTGAAATAGTAAAAAGTATAAAAAAAAACAAACAAACCTAGAAAGGGTTTAGGCAGGGGGGCAAGCCACCCTGCACCCCCACACCACCCCGCTACTTAAATATACCAACTCCGAGATCGCACTTCAGTGAACTACAGTGCAGAAATGGGAAATTTCCCATTCCATATATGTAGAGTGATCTTGGAGTTGGTATATTAAAGTAGGGGGTATGGGGAGTGCAGGGGGGCTTGCCCCCCTTCTTAAACCTTTTAGTTTTTTTTTTCTATTGTGTATTTTTTTTTAATTTTTGTAAAATTTTGATTGCTTAACTGTTCGATCTCTAAAGGTCAACCTTTAGAGATTCGAACATTTAAGCAGTCGAGCATCTAATATAGACCACCAAATACTCAAGTCCCACCTCTACAAAGAATGTCAAAACCTCTCTTCCTTTAAAGCCAACACCTTTAATGGTAGGTTAACTTCTATTAACTGGTCTCTCATTAAATACCTTCCCCTCAACGATGCAGTTCTACATTTCAATCTCATCTTTCTGGATATTCTTGACTCCTTAGCCCCTTTAAGAAAAATTAGGGTTAAAACAACTTACTCTCCTTGGCTCTCTAAAGATACCCTCTCTCTCTCATGAAAAAAGGGACAAGTGTTGGAAACAATGGCTTTAAACTAAATCCACAACACTTCTCTAAAAGTATAAATAACTCCATAACCTTTCTAAAAAAACAATAAGGGCAAGAAAAAATACTAGTATTATGCCCAATTCACCCAGAACTCTAACCCTAAAAAGTTCTGACACTCCATCAGCAAAATACTGTACTCAGGTAATCTTACCACCCCAACCCCTATCCAAACAATACTCTCCAGAAAACTGCCACCCTACTCAATACTCATTTCATCAAATCTATTCAAAACTTACTCAAACTTATCCATCTGACAATCCCTCTCATACCACATAAAAACAAACACAAACACTCCTTTCTCTCTTAAACCTGTTTCCACTACCTACATAAAATCCCTTCTATTAAAACTAAATCCTTGCTCTCCTTCTACTGACAACCTCACCCCTCTTCCTTAAACTTGCAGCTCACTCCATAGCCTATCCTGTATCTATCTTTGTTAACTGTTCCATCCAGGAATCCACTGTCCCAGACTCCTGGAAATCTTAATACACCATACCACTAAACAAAAGAGGTAACTCCACAGATCCTTCCAACTACAGACCCATTTCAATTCTCTGTATACTCTCCAAAATCCTCAAAAAATTTATACATAACCAGCTTCTTAAGTACCTATGTGATGGCAAACTCCTAATCCCTACAAAACATGGCTTTAGACCTAATCACAGTACCTCCATTGCCCTATCTCCTTCACACATACTGTTGCAGAAGCCATGGAAAACAACAGTCTAGTACCCTGTTTCTTTTTTTACCTTTCCAAAGCTTTCACTACTGTCTCTCATTCTAAGCTTATTACCAAACTAACTGAGCTCAACCTCTCCCCTTCTACTATACACTGGTTCTCTAGCTATCTCCTGTCTGTTAGATGGCAATCTGCCTATTCCCCCTTCTTACCTACCCAAGCCAGTGTCCTTCAGGCCTCAATCCTTGGCCCCCTCCTTTTCAAAATCTTCACTAATGATCTACAGTCCTCCTGCACATCTTATTCCCTTATACAATACGCTAATGACTGTATGGTCATCTCTATCTCTGATAACATCTCTAACCTTCATTCCATCACTCAGCACATTTTCTCTTATGTTGAAAAATGGCTAACTGAACACCAAATTATACTTAACCCCAAAAGAACAAAGCTCCTACGTTTCCTTCCCAAATCCCTCTCTCACCATAAATCCACTTTTACCATTTTCTCTCTCAATAAAACTCCCATCACAGCTGATCCACACACCAAACTACTTGGAATTATAATTGATGATTAGCTAAAATTCGGCATCCATATACAACAGTGTTTCAAAAAAACAACCGAAAACTAGGCCTTCTCTATAGAAACAAAAAGAGCTCCCACTCCAGACCCTCTCTTGCTCAAGCCTTTCTCATTCCTTGCCTTCTCTATGCATCTCCTATCCTTACTCATGTCGAGACATCACTACTGTCCAAACTCGAACAAACCTATAACAGCATAGCCAGAATCACCAGCAACCTGCCATACAAATCACATAATTTCCTTGCCCTAAACCAATTCCAATGGCTTGAATTCCCCCAGCTCCTGCTTCTCTTCCAGCTGAAGCTCACACACTCCTTACTAAATAAATCCATGGCCTGTCCCTTACTCTCTTCATTAGTATCCTACTATACTCCATCTCGCCCACTTCATACATCAGACCAGAACCTTCTAGATATCTATAAACCTCAAAAAAATATTGGCAAACTCCTTTATAGGCATTCTGTCTCCCTAGCCTGGAATAGGCTACCCCCTAATATACGCAACATCACTAGTACTACCTGCTTCAAAACTGAAGTGAAAAACTGCTTCCTGAACTCAAGAACCTGTTCTTACCATAACTTCTCCAATTCTATGTTTCAACCTGTCAAAAGTCTTACAGAAGATTTTACTCTTCCATGTAAAGAATATCCTCTAAAAACCTATGCTTCATTTAATAATTAACAGTGATTTGAGACTACAGCATGGCAATTGAATTAAGTTGTTAAACTGTATTTTGCATATACATGGATTCATTTGTACATTTACTGTATACTCTAAACAACTTTGTTATCTTTGTGTATGTCATTTCATTTTTTTTCTCTTCTATACATACATTGTTAATTTCTTACATTTTACTTTTTTGTAATCATTAAACTAAAGTTTTTGTATTCCTAGAGCTTTTCTCATCGGGTCTCCAATGAAAATGGGCCAATGGTTCAGTTGGACTAACCTGGTTAACAAATAGCAAATAAATAATAAATAAACACAGAACTGATTTAGACATGCAGTTAAGCTGTATAACCTATCAGGAATTACCTAATCAAACTCCTGGAACCCAAATGAGGCTTTAAAGAGACATTAAGACAATGGCTTTTGTCAGACTGCCAGGTAATGATCCAATGTACTTCTACCTGCTTTTATTCCTGGCATAACCCAAACATCTATTAAAACTCATTAAATGTATAACCTGAAAGGCAAACACATGATCTGTACCGGTACTACTAATGTGCTTAGCTAGTGCATTTGTAATTACTTCCCTATTGATTTCACTGACATGTTCATGTATTCTTTCCCTGAGAGAGTGGTTAGTCTTCCGAACATAAAATGCTGGACATTTCCTGCATCTAACAAGATACACCAAATGCCTACTAGAACAGTCAGTGCATAAAGTAAAATTAAACAACCTACCAGAGTCTGGATGTAAAAAAGTATTCCCATTTTCAACATAAGTGCAAAATGTACATTTCCTAAAGCTAAAAGTGCCTATCCTCTATGAGGCCACCTTTTTAGTTGATGTTTGATCATAACATAACATGCATTTCAGATTCTTTTTATTCTTAAAAGTAAAAGACAGAACTGTCCCAACAATTTGTCTTATCCTGTCATCCACTGTCAAGATATTCCAATTCTTCCTCACAATGTTACAAATCTGAGAGACATCTGATGTAAAGGCAACACATAATCTAGAACTACTATTCTCTGGGTACCTAACTACCCTAGATGCAACAGTATTATGTTGCATACAATGCTTTTTAAAATAGGGATGCCCTATGTATATATGCATTGTTTACTTATTTATTTTGTTGACTGGGAAATTCTGACTAGGACAGAGCCTATTTTCAGTGGAAGCCCAGGGAGAAATGCTCCAGACACATGCCTTTGGATTGTGGGAGGAAACTGGAATATTAACCAGCAGGCAGTGATGCAAAAACACATTATAGTTGTTGTTGTGTCTTTCAGCTTTTGCCAGTTGGGGGACACCACAGCAGAACTCCGGTCCACTAATGATTGGTAGTTGATTTTTACGTGCCGAGTTACCAGCCCTGACGCACAACCTTCAACAAAGGTACGCCCATTCACGCATGTTTCCACACAAAAGACGCTCTAGCTGAGAATCGAACCGGACAGCATCTTACTGTGAGGCGACAATGCTACCGCAGCACCAGCACTATTACATTACTATTTATTACATATCTGTGCTAAAAAGCACATTCCATAGAGAGAAAAAATCCAGACCGGTTTCGGCCAATACAATAGAGCCTTCTTCAGTGTAAAAAGCACATATCAGAAAGATCCCTCTATTTATCTGTGGTGATTAGAAACATGTGACTCATCAGTGTATTTAAAGGTGCTCATTCAGACCTGGGGAGAATAAACAACCTAATTTAATAATCCATTTTTTTCTCCATCTGAGTCAACAATTGATGCCAACCCACAGTATTTGATCTGTTGCCTATGATTTTATTAATAATAGTAAAGTGGAAATTAGCTCTGGGATGTTTAATTGTATGTTTATATAAGGCATTGGTAAGATTGCTTATGTCTTAAATCACTTAAATGTTCAGCTATTCTGAACTTTACTGACCTAGAGGTCTGCCCTACATAAAAAGCAGAGCATCCACATGTAACCAGATAAATAACCCAGTCAGTTTGACAATTCCCAGAAAAAGAAATAGTGTAAACCATACTTGTATTTTGACTGCTGAAACTAGTTGTTTTGTTCATTTTAGGGCAATAAATACTAAGACCACAAGGGAAACATCCCTTTAAGTGGTCCCCTAAAAGGGTTACTTGTATAGACGATTTCAGTGGACAATGTCCCTTTTTGTAATGATTGAAAATAGAACCAAAATTCCTACCTTTTCTATATGAAAAGAGACATTTATCACCCAAAATGGTAGTAAGTTTATCGTCTGCTATAAGAATATTCCAGTTAAGTTGTATACTGTTAGTCAATTTCACAGTATTGCGTCCATATGTAGTAACCAGCCTTATTACTGGATTTGAATCAAGAGTTTTGGTCTGATATTTTAGTAACCCCTCATGCTGTAAAACATCAACACTGTTCCTGGCATGTAAAACCTGTCCCAATTTATAACCTCTATCTATGAACCGGGTGGTTAAATCATCCCTATATGTGTGATAAGAACTGTCATCAGAACAAATACATTCTATTCTCATGTGCTGAGATTTGGGTATATTCTTACAAATATGTGGCAGATGATAGCTGGTGGCATGGAGGAACGAATTGTACTGGGGATATTTGCGATGAACTTCAGTTTTAAGTGTGTTATTTGGTTGTCTGGTTATCAGAACATCAAGAAAAGTGATCTGATCATAGCTATAATAACCGTGAATTGAATTCCCCATCTATTTTCATTAAGATAATTTACAAACGCATGAAGATATTCAGAGTCCGCCCTCCATACCAACCAGCAATCATCTAAATAATGCTTCCATATGTCCATGTCCCCAAGAAAGATGTTATGAGAATTATCATATATGAGCTGCTCTTCTACATAGGCCATAAACAAATTGGCATAAATAGGGGCAAAAGATGCCCCCATTGACGTGCCTTTGATCTGTAGATAAAAAGCATCCCGATAGAGAAAAACATTTTTAGTGAGGACATGTTCAGCTAATCCAGTCAATAACGTATTAAACCCAGGTGGGTATAGTTCTGATCTATCAAGCCAATACTTTAGAGCCTCAATGCCAGCCCAATGAGGGATGTTGGTATAAAGGGCTGTTACATCCAGGCTACACAATAACCAACCTGGTTTAAGTTGGGAATCAGAAATAATCTGCAAGAATTCAGTGGTGTCTTGAATTCTAGAGCATATCAACTTTAACAAAGGTTTAAAATATTTTGTCAGAAACTGTGACAGTGGTTCAGTCAAAGAACCCCTACCAGGCACAATCGGTCTTCCTGGGGGGTTATGTAAGTTTTTTTGTATCTTTGGCAAAAAATAAATGTACTGCAAAACCGGATCCTGGGCAGTAAGATGTTGCAATGTATTTTTAGAAATAATACCCTCCTCTTGGACCAAAACTAAAAAATCATCTGTTTCTTAAAGGAGGGGGTGGGGTCAAGAGGCAAACATGTATAATAACAAACATTATTTAACTGCCGCAAGGCTTCCATGTTATATTTCGCCCAATCCTGAACCACCACCACCCCTCCTTTATCAGCAGCCAAAATTACCAACTCATGATTTTGAGCCAATTCTTGAATACAGTCAATTTGTGTCTTAGAGAGATTATATGTACCAACATGATGTTCCCTAAAGTCAAAATGTAAGTCTTTGAGGACACTCTTCTGAAATAACAACACATTTGGCTTCATGGCGAGTTGAAATGTGGATTGGTGGTAATGAAATTCATCCTGAGAAACAAATGGTTCACAGAAGGCACCCCAGCTGGGAATCAAACAAGAGAACCTCTTGCTGTGAGGCGACTATGTTAACCACTGCACCACTGTGCACCGCCAGTTTTCTTTCTTTTTATATGGTGGTTTAAGTTTGGATTTAATAATTTTTAACCCGCACAGTAAGGCCGTGTTCCAGTCTGTTTCTTTTGCTTTTTTTCATCATCATCAACAACCTCTTTTTCCCACTTTCAACATAGGGCCGGGTTGTCACATCAACTGTTACCATCTTTATCCATTCAATATCACTCCCTTACTTTCTTTGAGAGTCATGCCTGACTGTCTTTGGTCTACGCTCATACAATCCATTCATATCTTTGTGGGACATCCTCATTTCCTCTTGTCTTCTTTCTATCTCTTCTAAATATTACTCAAAAATCACTTGCTTTTTTTTTGCATAAACCGCTCTAACTGGTTCTCTTTGACCTTCTCTACAACTGGACCTACTTTGGCTTCTGTTTGTAATGCCATTATTCTTTCATCTGTTCTGCAATGTGTAGCCTAACCCATTTCAGGCGTTTCATCTACATCATCTTTAACTTACTCAACTTTTTGCCTTCACTGCTCAGGTTTCTGCACAACCCAGAAGTACTGGCCACACAACTGTTTTGAAAGCTATACTTGTCTATTTTTTTTCTTTCCCTGACACACTGTGCCAGTTGGCTGCAGTCCTTCTTATTCTAGCTTTGACCTCCTCATTCAGACTTACATTCTCCTCAACCACCCCTCTCAGATACTTGAAGCTGTTAACTCCTTCCACAATTTTCATCTGTTTTTGTCTTCTCATTCTCCTCATTTGCTGCCATGACAAATATCTTATTTGAACTCAGTTTCATTCCATATGCTTCAGTTTTGCATTCCAGTCCCCAGTTATTTGCTGAAGCTCCTGCTCTGAGTCTGCTTATAATGCCGCATCTGCATACAGCAACTTTGTTGTTCTGTCCCCTCCAACTTGTTTGCTAATATAGTCTATCACTAGTTTGAACATCAGTGGGCTCAGAGATGGACAGCTCTGTCAGCGTGAACGGTGTTTGTTTTTATGTCATTGGATCATTGTACATAGCCTGAACTAATTCTTCTGATGTTTCTGAGACTTCAAACCATCATAGGACTGCCAAATCAGCTTTCTTGGTACCTTGTTACATGTTTTCTAGAAGTCTAGAAATACCCAGTTGGATTATTTCCTCATCTCTTGTTTCTTGTAAGCTATCTGTCTCTCTGCAAACATTGGGTTGCTTGTGCTGCATCCTGATTTGAATCTGAACTGCTAATTTCCCACCTTACTTTCAGCTACACAGTATATGTGTTTATCAATTACCCTCTCTAGTAGTTTTTCACCCAGTGTGACAAGATTTGATACCTCTATACTGCCCACAATTATAAATGTCCCATTTGTTTATATATACTGGAACTAGAATTCTTAATCTCCAGTCATCTTGGATAGGCCTTTCTCTCCATACTATTATGCTTACCTTCAAGAGCTATTTTCCCCTAACTCTCCCAGAATCTTGAATGTATCTGCTGAGATTTCACCTGACCTTCTGCTTTCCATAATTTCATTTTCCTCAGTGCTGTTCTTATTTCTAGAGTGCGCTCTTTTTTCCTCTGCCATCATGGGCTGTGTATGGTGCAGTACAGCTTCTGTGGGATGTTCTTCATTTAGAACCTGCTGAAAGTACTTCTTCATAGGATCATAGGAGATCATTAGGCTAATGGCCCCAGGACCCTTACAAGCCTAGCCAAGTTCAATCTTTGTTCCCAAGGGTGTCTGGTTCAAGCAGACACTAAAATGAGCACCTATTGCCCCTGTCCAAGAGGGACACAGGTGGAACCCCTGGGGTAAACTTCCAGTTACCCATCCAACAGTCCAAATTATGTTTAAATAGGGCCTATGAGGGTGTGTGTTTAACATGAATAGGAAGCTTGTTTCAAAGGTGGCGCAACCTCTGTGACTGAGACAAATCTGTCTCACCATCAAATTCTCTTGATGTCACATACCAAGTTAAGGTCCTTTGAGTGAGTGACCCATGTGCCATTAGACTTGTGAATGTGCAGCATTTCCATTAAAGCTGGGTCAGATGTTCTATATGCAAGCATTCCTTTGATGCCCTGTGGCCTAGTGAGCAGGCTGTTGCTGGCATCCCTTATAAATGGTGCCTGATACGTGTCTTCTTTATCTTTCTGTCTTTACTTTGCAGTTTAGGTTCCTTTGTGTCAAGTTCTGAGTCACTTTCAAAAAGCTGGCAGCTTGCCTCTGTTAACTTGTTCTTTGATATTGAGGCCACTCTTTTAGCCTCTTTGCCAACCAGCATTCCTTCTAAGTTTGATCCATTTTTTATCTCCCACTGTTTATCTTCTTTCTTTTGATAACTTCTTGGAATTCTGCATTACACTAACAGCTTTCCTTTTGTACCTTATTTCCATACCTGGCTTTACTGCATATATATTCTATAGTCTTCACATATTCCGTTTTGAAATGCTGCAATTCCTCTTTGACTCCACATATTACATCTTCTTCCGAGGTGCTAGAGCCCCGAGTGTTTCCTTAAATCCTTGTCTGTTTGCTCCAGTCAATTTCCAGGTCTTCAACCTAGTCTCTGTTAGCATTTGAGCCTTCTCTGATAACTGCTTGCCTCTGGTTGTGACTATTGGTGGTTTATACTGTAGGCTATCTCTGATTCTATCCCAGTGCCCTTTCCTTATTAGAAGAAAATCTACTTGAGTTGCAGCTTGGCATCTGTTGTATTTGAGCTTGTGACTGTCTCTCTTGTTGAACCATATACTGGCTACCGTCAAGTCATTTGTCATACAGTAGTATAGAATGGCCTTTCCTTTTTTATTCCTGTTGCCTCACCCATGGTGTCCCAGGCTGTCCTCATAACCTAGTCTGTCTGTTCTGATTTGAGCATTTAGGTCCACTATTATCAATAACAACTCATGGTGAGTACTTATTTAGTAGACCCTGCGTCTGCTGCCTGAATGCACTTTTTTCCTCTCCATCACAAACCTGCTTTGGGGTGTAGTCAGAGATTTTGAATACTGGGAAGTCATCATACTACAGTCTGATTGCCATGAGGCTATCTCTAATTCTAATGATATCCATCACTGTCTTCAGAAGTCCTTTCCTAACCACTGTTCTCATATCATTTCTAATTTGTCCTCTCCCTTGAGTAGTACACTGTTAATACCAAGCCATCCTCACTACAATTCCCACATCATTTCTAGTTTGTCCTATTCCTGAGTAGTACACTATGGATTTCAACCCTAGGGGCCTTGCTGCATTGCCCTTCCACCTTGTATCCTGGATACACCGGATGTCCAGTCTCATTACCATCATGTCATCCACTTCCACTTCTAAGCTGCATCCTGTCAATTTAATGTATATTCAGTGTAGCAATCCTTATAATAAATAACTAATAAAGCAGCAAGTAGTAGTTTGTAAGGTCATTTTTCTGGGAAGAGGATACTGTTAATGGGAATCCATGTTCATCTGTGGAAGGAAAATGCTTTTTCCAATCACGGATCTTCTTTTAGAGGAAAGACATTCTGAATTTTTGGCTAAGAATAAAAGTTGTCTTTATTTTGGAATTAGTTATTTAGTTGAATATTATGCTGAAAGTTATACTTTTGTTCTGTCCCTACACATAAACAGCAGAAGTAGTTGGTAGCTTTTAGCGCTGTTTTATCCCGAGTTGTTATGTGCCAGATGGGGGTTATGGACATTTGTGAGGCACCAAAGACTATATTTTTTGTTTTGGTGACTGTTCTGTAGCCAGGATGTCAAGTCAGAGAGCTCTGGCTCATGCTGCTGTTTTATTGTGTCGAGATTAGAACTTTACCTGTACTATACCACGTCATCAGCATGATGTAATATAGCATAGTGTTGTAGTATACCACGTCATCAGCATGATGTAATATAACATAGTGTTGTACTATACCACGTCATCAGCATGATGTAATATAGCATAGTGTTCTACTACACCACGTCATCAGCATGATGTAATATAGCATAGTATTGTACTATACCACATCATCAGCATGGTGTAATATAGCATAGTGTTGTACTATACCATGTCATCAGCATAATGTAATATAGGATAGTGTGGAACATTTGTAAGCAGATGGTTAACAAATAAACATGAAAGAAGAGGGGGCAAAGTAAAACTCTTGGGTAAACACTCATTCAGAGGTTGTTATTCTGAGACTGAGGAAGTGATTTAAATTATATATAGCCATGGAAGTTTTTTTACTTTTAAAGTAATTTGTCACCATGGGAATGAGATCTTGATTTGTCATGGCCATTTGGATAAAGTAATGATCAACAAGATGAAATAATTTTGTTAGATCTAAGAAGACAGATTCAATGAGAATGCTTTTGTCCACCCTAAAATGTGATAAGAGTCCAAAATGTAGTCCTGCTGCTTCTATCATACTAAAAACTGCCTCGTAGAGAGAAAGCATTGAATATGTATTCAGGAAATTGGACTGCTATAAATACATTCGTTTTCAGGTAACTTGTTTAGTGCAGGGAGCACAGAGATAGTTCTGAAGTCAGATGAAATGCTGGGTTTGGGGATTTTTGGAATGATGGTGAATAGAGGTTTTTTTTCCAGGTAGATGAAATGATGTTTTGTAAAGAGAGGCTGTAAATAAGATGACATAGCAGAACTTTTTTTGTTGTTGCTGGAGCACACTAACCCTCACTGTTTTCAAACTCTGAGCCATACCCATGCCCCCATTATATGTGTTATTTTAATGGGTCTGCACACTACTTATGGCATTATTGAATCATAGAGTTTGTCTAACTGCCATATTGTATTATCTTGTGATGACATGTGCAGGTTAAAGGTTTACCTATGGCATTATTATGTCATAGAGTATGTCTGACTCCCCTATTCTATTATCTTGTGATGACATGTACAGATTAAAGGTTTACTTGCTGATGTGATGTTTAAGATCATCCAAAGCAGATCAAAAATGTCATGCTGTTTCATATATAAAAGATGCTGTTGTTGTGTTGTTCATGTGCTGAATGTGTGACTTATCATGGAGTTTAGATAATTAAAAATGTTGAACCACTTTTTCCTAAGGATGTAACACATCCATTAGATCTGATTTGGGATTCTCCAGACCGACATGTCTATACTGAGATAGCATATTACTACTAATTATTTCTTTGCATGTGATAGGATCTAGGCTGTCTCTTAGTTCAGAAGTTATATTTTCTAGATATGAGATGAAGCCTGTTGCATCACATAAATTAAGGCCTGTTTTTATTCCATACTTTGGCAGTTACACAGAGTTGGCTACATAGTGAGTGCATACAGTACATTCTTCCTGGGAAAGGACATATTTATTCACGTGATGTCACAAATCACACTTTTCTAAGATTTTTACATTAGAAGTTAAAGTTTCAGTCTGGAGAAACCATACTTGCAGGAAATACACATGGTGAACTCTACTGTTCTGTGCTTAGACTGTGCAGTTCTGTAGTCTTCATTTTGTTTTTATGCGTCAATCCTCAGGTGGCATTAGATGGAAGACCCAGTGCCATTTCTAAATTGCCACAGTGACACTTTTGATAGCACTTGCATGTCAAATTATCCTCCCTTTGGAGAAAAACTGGTTTGATCTCAAACAGACAGGTACTACATTAGTGAGGTGTATGTTACATCATTTGGGTCACTGAGAGAATGGGGCAGTGGTCCTTGTTCATCATTTTGTGGTAGATGACACGCTCTTCTGTAGTCCATGAAGTGGCAATCTGCAATGATTTTAGCAGATTGTGTATTCCTTTGTGTGCAAACATATGGAACTTAGCACATTTCCCCAGCAAGCATTTCTGATAACACCCCCAGTGCCTGACAACTCATGATATAGAAAAAATTCTCAGAAATACCTAATTTCTCAGAAAAAAAATTGACCAGTCATCAACTTCTCAGTGATTCCCTCCTCAGTTGTCTCTTTGATGACTCAGGCTTTTACCAAGCCTACATGGCCAGCATCTCAGTTGCATAACATCTTTCTGTGCTTATGGGCTGGAATTTTGTCATAACTTTCTGGGCCAAAAAAAACTCACTTTCTTTTTCCCGTACTGAGTGCAAGGAGGCAGCTCTATATTTTTTAGCCTGAGCATTGACTGCAAGGGACAGATTTCATACCAGTGCACTAATATGCAAAGCCTTTGGTCTTCAAAGCACAGAACTGTCTGTGAGATATTTCAGGCTAGCTAATTTAGACCTGACTATGCAGTTGATAATGAATCTGTGTACACTATAGTTTGGCCTCTGTACATAACAAGTATATTTTATGTAATATCTAGTCAATAGAACCATTAACCACCCAATATGCCCAGTAACAGCTTGACTGTAGGTTTTCCATGATCTCTTTAGGAGGCAGTTGCATCCATAGTGATGTAGACAATGACAATAAAAACAAAAACATTTAGATGAGTTATACACCAAAATTTGATATATTCTATTTAGTTAAGATAGTTAAGAATACCCCAGCTGTGATAATGGACATGCCCCGGGATTCAAGAAGCTTGGTGCAAGGATGGTTTTAGCCTTGCGCCGAGTGACCTCAATACAAATGGTGCAGCAGAGCATTATGAATGTGTATGAGGGCACGCCGCCAGATCCTCGACGTGCACAGGAAATGTGTGCGAGTGCAGGGGGCATGTACAAGTGCTCTACAGAGGCGTAAACATGCCCCGACAGTTGCACAACCTCGTATGCTTACTAATAGAGCCCGCCTCTAATAGTAAGTAAGTAATTCAGTGTCCGTGGATACTGAAATGTATGCTAAGCATACAAGAGTGTCCACGAGCAGTGAAATAAAATTGAAGTAGTAAACACACAAGCACGCAGTGGAATGTTGAGCCCCATCCCTAGAACTTTGACAATTAGATTCCCTGTGTCCCTATTATAGATTTGAATTGCTGCAAAATCAAAGGTGTAAGCAAAGTGCAGCATGTTTGCATGTTGCTGCCCTCCGCCAAGTGTAGCTTACACGTCAAAATCATTCAAATAGAGAAAAACATGTGGAATCAACGTAAACGTCAATAGTGTAGTTGAAAAACCACAACCCAACAAAAGCAGCCAAATAATACACCACGAACTGCAGGCCAGTTCCACTGAAGTGCTTTTAGAATATATTGTAAAAAATGTAATAAAAGTTCAATATACTCCCACACAAAATCGATCTTCTCTCTAGCGCCTCGGCCACACTTGCCTTTAACAGAGTAAACACTAATCACTCATACTAACAGCCTTTTATAATAATGACACACCCACTTAATCAATTACTTAATTAGGTAAAAAAATATATCCCCATAAAAACTTTTGTATACATAAACAATATATTGACATGTTATAAATCACTTTACAAAAAACTTCTCCATGTACAGTCATGATTTAGCCCTATAGGGCTCATTGTATTAAATTTCATTCCCTTTTACACTATCTAGTACTGTGGCTAGTAACCCATCTGGGTTACCACTATGATATTTATTAAAATGTAGTGCTATAGGGCTAGTATGTTTATTATTTTTAATATCTCTAATGTGTTCTTTTATTCTGCAGGAGAATAGTCTCTTAGTTTCTCCCACATAAAATGTATTACAAGAACATTTGAGACCATATATAACCCTTTCAGTTCTGCAATTAAAAGAACCATTAGTTTGGAATGAAACTCCATTAATATTAATAAGTTCCTTAACTATATATTTACATACACTACATTTGCCACATGCTTGTGTTCCCTGTTTATCAATGTGCTTTCCTATTGTCATTTCTGGCATATTGAACTTACTATGGACTATAAAGTCCTTAATGCTTCTCCCCCTTCTGAAGGGAAAGCACATTTTTTTTTACTTTGTAAGAAATCAACCTCTCTTTGAACTACTCTCCAACTATGTTTAACTTGTTCCAAAACTTTTTCAGACAATATAGAATAGGTGGCAGCGTGTTTGCGCATTGCTGCCCTCCACCGAGTGTAGCTTACACATCAAAATCATTCAAATACAGAAAAAGATGCGGAATCAACGTAAATGTCAATAGTGTAGTGTTTAGAGCATCAACAGGCATTCATGGTTCGAGCCCAACAATAGCACATATCATTTTCCATGTGGAATGAATGTTGTTTTGCTGTAAAACTGACATAAGAGTATCACATGAGATATTTAACTAAATGTCATTCAATAAAAATGGCACTGTCATAAGGAAGGAGGAGAAGAGGCGGAAGACATGGCCGAAGACAGGAAGAGAGGAGAAAGGCTAGGACTGTGGTAGTGAGGGTCGGAACTTTGAATGTTGGCAGTATGACTGGTATAGGGAGAGAGCTAGCTGATATGATGGACAGAAGGAAGGTTGGTATATTGTGTGTGCAAGAGACCAGATGGAAGGGGAGTAAGGCTAGGTGTATCAGAGGTGGGTTCAAATTGTTTTATCATGGTGTGGATGGAAGGAGAAATGGCGTAGGAGTTATTCTGAAGGAACAGTATGTTTTGGAGGTGAAAAGAGTGTCAGATAGAGTAATGTTTATGAAGCTGGAAATCGATGGTGTAATGATGAATGTTGTTAGTGCATATGCTCCACAAGTTGGGTGTGCAATGGATGAGAAAGAAAAATTTTGGAGTGAATTGGATGAAGTGGTGATGACTGTACCCAAGGGTGAGAGAGTGGTGACTGGAGCAGATTTCAATGGGCATGTTGGTGAAGGGAACAGAGGGGATGAGGAAGTGATGGGTAGGTATGGTGTTAAACAAAGGAATGTAGAAGGTCAGATGGTAGTGGATTTTGCGAAAAGGATGGACATGGCTGTGGCGAATACGTATTTTAACAAGAGGGAGGAGCATAGGGTGACATACAAGAGTGGAGGAAGATGCACACAGGTGGATTATATCTTATGTAGGAGGGCCAGTTTGAAGGTGACTGGAGACTGTAAAGTGGTGACCGGAGAAAGTGTAGTTAGGCAGCATAGGATAGTGGTTTGTAGGATGACGTTGGTGATTAAGAGGAGGAGGAGGAGTGTGAGGGCAGCACCAAGGATCAAATGGTGGAAATTGAAAAAGGGTAATTGTGAGGTGGAGTTCAGGGATGAGTTAAGATAGGTACTGGGTGGCAGGGAAGAGTTACCAAATAGCTGGGTAACTACAGCAGAGCTAGTAAGGGAGACGGCTAGAAAGGTGCTTGGTATTACATCTGGACTGAGGAAGGACGACAAGGAGACATGGTGGTGGAATAAGGAAGTATAGGAGAGTATACAGAGAAAGAGGATGGCAAAGAAGAAATGGGATTGTCAGAGAGATGAAGAAAGTAGACAGAAGTATAAGGATATGAGGTGCATGACAAAGAGAGAGGTGGTGAAGGCTAAGGATAAGGCATATGGAGAGTTGTATGAAAGGTTGGACACTAAGGAGGGAGAAAAGGACCTGTACCGATTAGCTAGACAGAGGGACTGAGCTAGGAAAGATGTGCAGCAGGTAAAGGTGATAAAGGATAAATCAGGGAAACATACTCACAAGTGAGGAGAGTGTGTTGAGGAGATGGAAAAAGTACTTTGAGGGGTTGATGAATGAAGAGAATGAGAGGGAGAGAAGGTTGGATGATGTAGGGATAGTGAAACATGAAGTACAATGGATTAACAAGGAGGAAGTAAGGATAGCTATGAAGAGAATGAAGAATGGAAAGGCTGTTGGCCCAGATGACATACCTGTGGAAGCATGGAGGTATTTAGGTGAAATGGCAGTGGAGTTTTTAACCAGATTGTTTAATGAAATCTTGGAAAGTGAGAGGATGCCTGAGGAATGAAGAAAAAGTGTTTTGGTACCGATTTTTAAGAATAAGAGTGATGTTCAGAGCTGTAGTAACTACAGAGGGACTAAATTGATCAGTCACAGCATGAAGTTGTGGGAAAGAGTAGTGAAAGCAAGGTTAAGAAGGGAAGTGATGATTAGTGATCAGCAGTATGGTTTCATGCCGGGAAAGAGCACTACAGATGCGATCTTTGCTCTAAGAGTGTTGATGGAAAAGTACAGAGAATGTCAGAAGGAGTTGCATTGTGTTTTTGTAGACTTAGAGAAAGCATATGACAGGGTGCCTAGAGAGGAGTCGTGGTATTGTATGAGGAAGTCAGGAGTGTCAGAGAAGTATGTAAGAGTGGTACAGGATATGTACAAGGGTATTGTGACAGCAGTGAGGTCTGTGGTGGGAGTGACGGATGCATTTAAGGTGGAGGTGGGGTTACATCAAGGATCAGCTCTGAGCCGTTTCTTATTTGCAATGGTGATGGACAGGTTGACAGACGAGATCAGACAGTAGTCCCTGTGGACTATGATGTTTGCAGATGACATTGTGATTTGTAGTGAGAGTAGGGAACAGGTGGAGGAGACCCTGGAGAGATGGAGATATGCTCTAGAGAGAAGAGGAATGAAGGTCAGCAGGAATAAGACAGAATATATGTGTGTGAATGAGAGGGAGGATAGAGGAATGGTGATGATGCAAGGAGTAGAGCTGGCGAAGGTGGATGAGTTTAAATACTTGGGGTCAATAGTTCAGAGTAACGGTGAGTGTGGAAGAGAGGTGAAGAAGAGAGTACAGGCAGGATGGAGTGGGTGGAGAAGAGTGTCAGGAGTGATTTGTGACAGACGAATACCTGTAAGAGTGAAAGGGAAGGTTTACAAGAGGGTAGTGAGACCAGCTATGTTATATGGGTTGGAGACAGTGGCATTGACAAAAAGGCAAGAGTTTGAGCTGGATGTGGCAGAATTAAAGATGTTAAGATTTGCACTGGGTGTGACGAGGGTGGACAGGATTTGGAATAAGTATATTAGAGGGTCAGCCCAGGTTGGAAGGTTTGGAGACAAAGCCAGAGAGGCACGATTACATTGGTTTGGACATGTGCTGAGGAGGGATGCTGAGTATATTGGGAAAAAGATGCTAAGGATGAAGCTACCAGGTAACAGGAAAAGAGGAAGGCCTAAGATAAGGTTTATGGATGTGGTGAGAGAGGCCATGCAGGTGGTTGGTGTGACAGAGCAAGATGCAGAGGACAGGAAGAAATGGAAACAGGTGATCTGCTGTGGCGACCCCTAATGGGAACAGCCGAAAGAAGATGATGATGATGATTTTATATATAAATATATATATATATATATATATATATATATATATATATATATATACATTACACACACACACACACACACACACACACACACACACACACACACACACACATATATATATATATACACACACATATATATATATATATATATATATATATATATATATATATATATATATACATCTATATATATGAAGAAAGAACGACGTAACAATAAAGCATGCAAAAGGAATGAGAAGGAAATCAACAGCAATCCCAGTATTATTTAGTGCTGTCAGCGTATGTCATATCCAGCTGGGCAGGAGTGAGCAAAGCACTGCTACTCACACCACAGGCAGGATATTACCAGTGGGAGTAACATTGTTGATCTGCTAAGTCTACTTTACACTCAGAGGGTAGTCCCTGGTGGGACTACCCAAAAATTGATAGACTATTTGGCCATCTGACCATTACACAAGCAAGGGCAGGTATGTTCAAGGACTAAATGGTGGGAGAGCCTGAGAATACATGGGTTGGGACAACATACATGTAGGGCCCCTAACACTCGGGAGAGGGCAATGTGTGGAGGTGTGTCATAGCTGCGATAGCAACTGCACAATGGATGGTATGCGAGTATGTTGAACTCGGGTGGGGTGGAGGAACTATGGGTATGATATTATGGACCCAGGTGTACCAGGGTTGGATGGGCTGGTTCTAATTGGACTGCCTCGTGGAGGTCAGTGAGTTTGTTATAAGTATATATGCATACACACAAACAGACATCTATATGTAGAAGTACATTCTCTGTAACACATTCATTCCATTTGCAGACATAAATAACATGAATGTGCCCTTACAAACCTTGACAGTAGATAGAATAATAGGTTTTGCATAAGAGGGAAGGGATGAAACTGCTAAAACGCAGAAGTGTGTACAATGTCCGAAGTCAGTGCTGTGCTGAAAAAATCAAATCAAATGTGAGGACTTTCTCACACAATGAATCATTCCTGTTATCTGCCTGCTACGGCAACGCCAATTACTAAACCAGTCTATTTGTAAAAGAAATACGCTGAACACGTACATAATTAGGCTCTCGTGTGTAACATGTGCATTACCACATAGTCATACTTATTAATTTATTGTAGTGTCATGTTAATGGGGAGTAAGGATGTAATGTAGTATAGAATCTAATCTTGACCTAAAGACATGCGTGTCCCATGTGGGCCAACCCAAAAATTGCGAATAGTGTCTTTTTGGTCGCTCATGTCACCAATGTTTGTGAACTAAAAGTTTGTGAGTTTTGAGGATACGTGCAGTGAGTCAACTGATAGGATGGGTCTACAGGAGTAGGGAGTGGCCAATGTGTAGTGGTGTGGATACACTGCAAATCCAATGGAGAATGGATGACTGCAGTGCTAGGGAGGCTTGGGGTGGGAGTTTGGGGAACCAGGAGCCATGAGTATATGGGTATATATGCAAATGAAGCAGCACAGCAATAGTGTATTGGTTAGAGCAACCGCCTAACGGACAGACATTCCCATTCCGAATCCCACTGCATCACATAGCATTTACCATCGGTAATCTGTACATGAACATATTTTGACATCTGTCCGCTGTATAACCTGCAAAATAAGAATTAAAACTGAACTGGAGCGAAGTGTCAGCGTCATCATGAATAAGGCACTAGTAAGCAGGTTTAAACATATACAAACACCAGTAAGTGTGTGTAAGTGCGTTTGCACGGGGTATGCATTTCTTTACACACACACACACACACACACACACACACACACATATATATATATATATATATATATATATATATATATATAAAAAACTATATATATATATATATATATATATATAGTTGCAGACATATACACATATATATATATATGTGTGTGTGTGTGTGTGTGTGTGTGTGTGTGTGTGTGTACGCAGATATAGACAGATATACAGCTATGATAGGAAACAGCACACAAGAATAACATATGTTCATAGGCTATGCCAATGGAAGGGAGGGGCCCAAGCAAGAAACATGAAACACGTAGCATGACCTTCCACCCCCCCAAGCCGGACACGGGAAACATGCACACAAACCCGCAAACAATGTAAATAGTCCACTGCTCCCCAGACCACAGGCAGGATATAACCGGGGGGGGTACATAATGCACTTGTGAAATCTAATCTTGAAACACAGACAGGAGCGTCCCTTGCGGGACACCCCAAAAAGTGACAAGACCAAAAGAAGGTGATACACCGAACATTCTGGCTGGGGTGTATACATACCCAGAATACAAGGGTGGGAAAGCTTGATGACCCATGGGTCGAGACAATTGTATGACATGGGTCCCATGAAGTGGGGAGTGGGCAGCGTGTACTGGTGTGTTCAGAACTGACCAGGACCCAGAGTAAGGTTGGGTGCTGTAGAGGAGGTGCAGGTGGGGGAACTATGGGTAGCTAGTTATGGGTCTAGGTGGGCAGGTATTGGCTGATGTGGGCCTATATGGACAGCCCCAGGAATGTAAGCAAATGTGTTCATTGGGCAGAGGCATTGCCCAATGAGCAGCCACACCCACTACGAGTCCCACTGCAGCAATGTGTAATCTATATGGCAAGGAATGGAATAACCAGATGTAGATGTATATATGTAGAGTTATGTGTGTGTATATCTACCCATAGTGACATAGAGATAAACCTCTCCCTCTCCATAGTACAAATGTATACATACAGAGACAGAATACATATACATACCCACATATAGATATATACATATGCAGACACCCATAGACCCATATGTTATTAGATAAATATATATAGACAGCAATATATAAATATATACATGTATGCATACATATACAGATATATCTGTATATAGTAATATATATATATATATATATATATATATATATATATATATATATATATATATGTATATATATATATATATATATATATATATATATATATATATACATATATGTGTGACTCTAAATATACACATATCAGACAGGAGTCCCCGTGGACTATGATGTTTGCAGATGACATTGTGATCTGTAGTGAGAGTAGGGAACAGGTGGAGCAGACCCTGGAGAGATGGAGATATGCTCTAGAGAGAAGAGGAATGAAGGTCAGCAGAACTAAGACAGAATATATGTGTGTGAATGAGAGGGAGGATAGAGGAATGGTGAGGATGCAAGGAGTAGAGGTGTCGAAGGTGGATGAGTTTAAATACTTGGGGTCAATAGTTCAGAGTAACGGTGAGTGTGGAAGAGAGGTGAAGAAGAGAGTACAGGCAGGGTGGAGAAGAGTGTCAGGAGTGATTTGTGACAGATGAGTACCTATAAGAGTGAAAGGGAAGGTCTACAAGAGGGTAGTGAGACCAGCTATGTTATATGGGTTGGAGACAGTGGCACTGACAAAAAGGCAGGAGTTTGAGCTGGATGTGGCAGAGTTAAAGATGTTAAGATTTGCACTGGTGTGACGAGGTTGGACAGGATTTGGAATAAGTATATTAGAGGGTCATCCCAGGTTGGAAGGTTTGGAGACAAAGTCAGAGAGGTAAGATTATGTTGGTTTGGACATGTGCTGAGGAGGGATGCTGAATATATTGGGAAAAAGGATGAAGCTACCAGGTAACAGGAAAAGAGGAAGGCGTAAGATAGTTTATGGATGTGGTAAGAGAGGACATGCAGGTGTTTGGTGTGACAGAGCAAGATGTAGAGGACAGGAAGAAATGGAAACAGGTGATCCACTGTGGCGACCCCTAACGGGAACAGCCGAAAGAAGATGATGATGATAATATAGCTAGGATATGATACAGCAGTTACGAATTACATATGTTCACAGGCCATGCATATGGGGGTGAGGGGTCCAATAAACAAACGTGTAACACGTAGCATCAAATGTCCCCCCTAGCTAGGCTGGTGAGACATACAGAATCACAATAAAAGTAAACACACCACTGCTTCCCAGACCACCGGCAGGATACTACCGGTGGGAGAGACCTGCCAGGTCTAATCTTGAAACAAAGACATCAATGTCCCTTGTGGGACACCCAAAAATTAATGATCATTGGAGTCAGTTCCAGTAATGATTCATCCAAACCAGGCTGTAGACGTACATGGACCAGTAGGTTGTGCAAGACTGATAACCCATTGGTCGACACAACGTACGACATGTGTCCCGACACGCGGAGATTGGGCAGTGTGTAGTTGTGTGTTTATACCCCACCTGCACCCACAGTAAGGATGAGTGCTGTAGAGGAGGGGCAGGTGGGGGAACTATGGGTATGCAAATATGGGCCTAGGTGTGCAGGTGTTGGCTGGTGCAGTCGTATTAGGACCACCCCAGGGATGTAAGTAATATTCCGAAATGGGCATAGCTTACGCCCATACCTCTCAACCCCTAAGAGCAAATCCACTGGATAGGACATAAACCACTGGGGGAACAAATAGGGACCATACCTCTGAACTGTCCCCGATTTTGACTCAAATTCTAACTCTGTCCCACTTAATCCCTCCTAAAACTAGTGACTTTTGGAGGAAAGGTGGTGAATTACACGTAGTGAATAATGACAACAGTTAAGAGTTATAATCATTTACCTCAGAAAATGTGTATGAATTCATATGCTTTGAATCTGTCAATGTGTCGGGTTAACGGGACTAATATTTTAAATGTGTCCCTGATGTTGTTATGATGTGTCCCAGATTCAGGTGATATTTGTCCCCAATTGTTTGAGAGGTCTGATAGGGACAGAAAGCACATATTTCACTTACAACCTTAGAAAGATGATAGACTATTAGGTATGCAGTAGCATGACTCGGCTGAAGGATGTGGGCTCCAAAACCAAATTACTTGTTTGTATTGAAGGGTGTCAATTCCCATGTATTAGCCAGGCAGGTTGAGATTGTAAGAGGAACACACCAATAATATGAATCAAACTCTGGACAGGCCGCGGATTCCGTACAGTTGTACGGCATTCTTTCGCCTAATGGGCAGCCATTCCCGATACTGTAATCATGTAATCCGATGTTATAGGCATCACAAGGTAATATCATAGTCCTCACTCCCACCAAGAGGTGTGAGTGTCAGATGCAAACACCAAATGCAGTGCATTTGCAAGTGCAGGAGCAAGCAGGTGTAAGCCTGTTTGGCCGCCGGTATGCGAGTATTACACTGGTGAAGCAATGTAGAGGCTAACTGAGTGTAAGAAACTGTAATCGGAGGTTAGCATTGCTTAGCTCCACACAAACTCATGCACACCCTCACAACTGCTTTAATGTGCCTTAATCACTCCGTATCCAATGGCCTTGTTCTGCACAGCAGCAAAATAAATGGCCTCTGCAAGGCTCAAAACCAGGACCCTGCATGCACAGCTAATATGATTTACTACTAAGCCGTGGCAGATATACAGACATCGGATATTATCACAAACATATCATCCAGCACAGTCATTCAACAGTATAGGAAATGTATTCCATCATGTAGATGTATGTGTGTGTGTGTTTATGTCCAGATATAGATACATACATATATATATAGATATATCAAGAACATCCCATGTGACAACAAAGCATTAGAAAGGAATGAAAAGGGAAACATCAGCAACACCTGTATTATGTAGTGCTGTTGTTCTATGTAATATCAAGACTCCCTCAGACAGACATGTGCCATTAATACACACAAACATTTGTACATTGGCTCAATACATCACTCTGTGCATTTTATTTACATTAACACAACAGTTCCTGTCCAATCATTATGTGAGAACAGTACTCTTGCAAGGTGCTGTGTACGACATCATCATCATGAAAAAGGTAAATGCGGTAACCATAGAGGGACCGGTAGTGTTGTGTGTACAATGGGCTCTTCTGCATCATGTGTACCTGGAACCTTTAGGAGTCAAGTGCATACCAGGATCGTGTGCCTCAGAGACAGGGGTGAGGACAACTGGAGTATGTTGTGATGCATATTAAAAATGTTACATGTGTCCAGTGGACACGTGTGTGAAATGGACAGCTATGTATGGGGCAAATGTTGTTCTAGGAACTGATTGGCCTTTTGTTTCTGTGGGGTGAGAGTGAGATGTGGGGGAAGGAGGGTAGGTATGCTCGTGGAGGATAGGTTGGATAGGATGACAGACAAGACAGCATACAGGGTCGGTATATGACACATGTGTGGGGATACACCTTGGATGGGGAGGGGTGTTCAGCAGTCACATGCCCAAGAGCCCCCAGATGGAAACAGTGGGATGGAGGTCCCCAGCCATGGGCAGCTACCACTGCACCAATACAGCTGCAAAGGTGGTTGTGCTGGGCCTGTATAGGAGGGGCAGGCTCACCCTGTAAATGTGACACTCTGCCCTCGAGCTGGCATATCTGGCCTCAAAACCCCTTATTGAGCCCCCTACGCACCATGTCCTGGACTGTATGACAGCAGACAAGTTCCTGTCTGGACCTGCTCTCAGGGGGGACAAGCCCCATTCTCAGTGGCGGTTCCACCAGAAGGTGATGCAGAACCAACCGAGGTGGAGGTCCAAGGCTGAGCCCCAGATGTGCTGGCGCCCGGTGCCATGGTCAGCTGAAGTGGGATAGGAGGTTCTGCCGGGACCTCCAAACCCATACAGCCTATGGTGTTGCAGTTTTAACACAGATATGGCTCAGTAATAGTCAACAGCATTCAGGATTACTTACAACAACATGCATAGATATGACCATCAACCCAACATAACATATGATATACATTTGCAGAGGGAGCACATCACATGCATATATACTGCATGACATCTATACAAAGTGTAGAAGACTTGTGACTGCAGCTATGAACAGTGGCCCATTACTGGCATGTCAATGAGAACCTCAGACTGTGACTGTCATACCACTGTTTCATGTGACATATGTCCAATCAGGGATGCGATGGCAGTAACTCTCATCACTATCACCATGTACTTACTGCAATCCTCACACTATGTTTCTGCAGTTCACAGATGTGTGTTCAGTGAATAACACAGGAAACAAATGGTTCCACACACTGACCAGTCCACAGATGGCCCTACAGATGGGGGTTCCCTCACAAACAGAGCACTGTCTTGTCAGTTTTAAAACATGCAGAATAGCCATTACCACACACAACTTGTTAAACTGGCAGTAGTCTCAATGAAGCATAGCTACACTTACATGCTGTAGTCATGTCTGGCACATCACCCTCCTGTCTTTAGGCTATTTTCCACTGTGTATGTTGCTTGAGGAATATCCAGATATCATCTGTGATGCCGTTTACCAAACACCAGATCTAGGTTCCACTCACAGTGACTGTCATGGACAAACACCAACATGATGTTCCTAGATATTGTACTGTGCTTCCATGCGATTGACTATGGGAACATCACCACAGCTGTTCCACATGCAGTCAGTTAGAGGAGGACTGCAATAGTTGCAGAGGCCTTCGCCTGATCATGACCATCACTTACAAAATACAAGCTGCTGCTGTGTAGGTGTACAACTCCACATCCACCAGAGAGTGTGTGGGAGGGACAGATAGAGGCAAAGTACATCAGAGAAGGGCTTGGAGACTAAAACCTAAACATCATCTGTCACACACCTACCAGTACAGGGGTTCAAACCCCTGACTGACTAGCCATTACTATTACAAGTGCATGCAGTTACTCCATGTGCCACAAAGCTGACATGTTGGTGTGCTGTAAAAACATATATGTCTGCTGGTGAGCGACATCTGCAACAGAGATATAGTAGACATACATTAGGTGTAGCACACATGGCTGTCCACGTGAACAGATGTCTTTGTCAACACAACCACACTCTCTAAGGGACTCAGACACATTGACACACTTTGCCAGGCCCACAAATACACTTCCTAACTACTTAGTTTGCCACACTGCAGTAATGCACAGGTACTACATGCACCACAGGGGATATCCGGAGGTTCTATGGGCTAGGGCATGTGAACGTGTCTGACATCAGTTAGTATGCCAATGGGAGTTATACTGGGTGTGACTGTGGCTGGGAGCATCATACCCCACATGCAGACATAAGGTGCCAGTACTGACATGCATGTGTGCATTGCTTCATTGGTATGTCGTGGTTGGCTGTGTAAGATGGCTGTACAAAACTGGGTGACGGGTAATCCTTGGCATCACACCACCCGACAACAGCATGCAGGGTGGTACAGGGGTGCAGTGTCTGCAATGTCCCACACAGATGGGTATTGTATGAACTGTCCTGTCATCCGTGTTACCATTGTGTATGGCCATTGCTTTGCAATGCATTCCATGTCTGTGTTTGATAGTCCTTGACATGGACCTTGCCTGGGATGTGTGTGTCCACAATAATGTACAGTGACATGTACAAGTGTACCTGGTTTGGCTGGCACATGTTGTGTACACAGTCTGTTATCCTCAGATATGCCAATACTGGCCTGGTGTGGCAGGACCTGCTTATAGACAGCAGGTTGACCCTGCACCTGCATTGATAGCATGATACAGGTACTCCCTGGTGTCAGTGGAATCTGTCCATAAAGGGCACGTGTGTAAGGCATTGCTTGGCCTCTGTGGATCACATCTGATGGCACCACATATGTTGCAGGCATCCAGTGGGGAACATAGTGAAGACACATTGTCCGCAATTATGTGCCTATTGTACTGCTGGACAGCGTGCTATGCCCTCTGCATCCCACTGCAATCACACCATGCCTACCATCTGTCATCAATGTGTAGGGTACTAGCAACATAGTGGATATTCTAGGCAAGTGTGTTTGTGTATGACACATGGGTTCAGAACGATTCCAGGTAATAGTAGGGTTGCATACTTTGTTCACCAGGCCTTTTGCTAGATGTAGTAGGCCATAGCTTGTTAACATAGTCCCTTGGCTGATTGACATCTGTACTCTTCGTGAGGTGGACATTGTGACATATCATACGGACACCATATAGAAAAACTACAAAATCCACTCCTCAACATGTCCAGTGGTTGGACACTCACAGCCACCTCCACACAAGCTCTGACTGTCAGGCACACACACACACACACACACACACACACACACACACACACACACACACACACACACACACACACACACACACACACACACACACACACACACCTGCCATGTCTTGGAATAGAGACCTTATCTAGCTAGTTTATCACACAACTGCATTGGGCAGTCACAGCACATGCTACAGAGATTATTTGGTTACAGTAGTCCCAGAGGTGTATTTCTAGGTGGGTGACATCAGCAGGATTGCCAAATGTGGTTATGTGAATTGTTACGAGTGTGCATACTCTAAAAGCATTGTTCTTTCTCTGGCAGACAGACACACACACACACACACACACACACACACACACATACACACACACACACTCACACACACACACACACACACACACACACACACACACACACACACACACACACACACACACACACACACACACACACACACACACACACACACACACACACACACACACAGTTGGCCTGTCTGGGATTGGAACACCTACCAAACTAGTTTATCACACTACAGCATTACACAGTTACAGCATGCACCATGGAGATTACTGGGTTACAGCAGTCCCAGAGGTGTGATCGTAGGTTGGTGACATCAGCAGGATTGCCAAAGAAGGGCAATTCAAGTGTACTGTGAGTTGCACATGTCTGTTACCTGAGTGTACTCGCTGCTTACTGTCATGAAAACATATTTACACCTGCTTAAAAGTATCATATTCAGTCCTATTTGACAGTATCAACAAGGCTTGCAGGTCTTGAAACCTGGACCATGCACACTGAGGTCACTGGACGTACCACTAAGCTATCTGGGTTCTATACATGTTGCATGGAGTTTATAATGCACATCTTACTACAGGTATTCCACAGTACTGAAAACAAATGGGACAGTCACTTTGTGTAAATATGTACAGTACCCTTGAATGCACTGTACTCCGTGAAACAACAAAGACAAGTCTACATCTGTACAACTGTCATAACTACATATATATATATATATATATATATATATATATATGCACCTACGGGATGTGTATACACACACACACACACACACACACATATATATATATATATATATATATATATATATATATATATATGCACATACACAGACACAGCTATAGCCATATATATATATATATATATATACACACACACACACACACACACACACACACACACACACACACACACACACACACACACACACACACACACACACACATGTCTGAACACCCTTTGTGACACAGAAGGGTTCCAAAGAAACTGATGTGTACACAAAACAGAGGCATCTCTTGTGTTATAACATTTAAAACTTAATCAGTTCACCAGAGAAGGGATGGTTGTTGTGTATGTGGAGTTTGGGGTGGAGAATGATGGCTAATGTAATCTACCCCGGGGATTGTGGAGCTTGGGTGGGGGAATGATGGATATGGACTTACACCCCGGTGACCACTTCTGTGTCACTGCTCGACAATGGCACAGGAAAATAACATACACAACTGTAGTCATGCCTGACTGTGTATTCTTTACCATTCCTAACTATGTAATACTTTGTAGACGCCAGTCACCACAGATGGCTACCATGGTGTGCTAAAATACATTACACATGTGTATGCCTGGCTACAGGGTAGTCACACACACAAACACGCACACACTTGCCAGTATTGTGCATACACGTCTTGCCTATGTAAAGGTAACTAGTACAGTGGTATGCAGTTGGGGTATGTGCCACAGAACACATACAATTACACTTACTCTGATTCCACTTCTGAGCTGGGTGACATCACAGGACTGATTACTTGCAGTGGGGAGGGGGGAAGAGAGAGGTTTAGTAGTTGACAAGGATAAAGGCCACTACAAAAGGTGGTATCTCTTTGAAATGCAGCAAAACCCACTGTCATGACAGGATGCAGACACAAATACACACACAACCACCCTCCGCCATTTGCTGACATACACACTCAAACACACTCAGCCATTTGCTGACACATGCACACACACACACACACACACACACACACACACACACACACACACACACACACACACACACACACACACACTTGCCAGTGGTGGGATCAGAACTCCTGCCTATCTACAGATCACTATTACAGTACTACACAGTTATGAGATGCACCACAGAGATTACACATTTCAAGGCAGTCAGAATGCCCTTCTAAGATTGAGGACAACAACAGGGAGACTGACAGTCATGAAGTACATAGCTGTAAACCTGTGTGTTTAAAGTAAATGTCCATTACAACCTGTATGCACAAACAAGACACATCATCTGCAGGTAGTACATAGGTTGGCCTGAGAGGTATAGTTGTAGCACAACAGGAACTTGAACTGGAGTAAGACCATCTGTGGAATGGACAACTACTGTCACTATACAGGTTACAGTGGGCATGCTCATACACTTAGTAGGACAGGGCTGTTTGGGATGCACTATGACTACAACTACACAAGGTTATACTGGGCATGCTCATACACTTAGTAACAAAGGGCTTGTTGGATGCACTGACTCAAATTACACAAGGTGGCAGTGGGTACGCCCATACACTTAGTAGCACAGGGCTGTTTGGGATGCACTCCGATTCTAACCACAGAAGGCCACAGTGTGCATGCTCATACACTTACATTTACAGAACACATTGCAATGGACTCCTATTGTGAACACACAGGTGTACAGCTATATACATCTTACCTGTCAGTATATAGGCACATCATACTGGTTTACTACCTGATACCTGTATGTGGCCTGTAAATGATATATCTGTGTCTGTGCTGTGTGATACACATGCATACATGTACATGAAGTACTGACATATATATGTTAAGTATACGCAATCATGCATGTGTGGATGTGACAGACAATAGGTTAACTGGGACAAACAGGTGGATGCTACCTACAGCATGTGTCACACACCTTGCTGCCCTGAAAGGCATACATTGATAGCAGGTTGTGGACAGTGGTATTATACGTGGAACAGTAGCATGTGCAAGCATAATGTGTGAGCCACACTGTGTATTGGTACTGAGGTGCAGGTGTCAAGATGACCTCTCCCGGCTGTGTTAGTAGTTGTCATTATTAGCAGGACTGCTACCCTAAGTATATCTCACATTGGTCATATACACAATTTCTGCTGCTGTCCGTCACCTTACATGAGACATTTGCTACCAAGCACATTACTGCCACTCGCAGTGATGTCATGGTACGAGTGGCAACTGCTAGACCAAAACAATGAGCCAATGTTATGAGGTTGTCCAGTGTCTGTCATTCCAGGCTGTCATGACTGAATGGCAAGCCGTCGACACAGAGCACATGCATCCATGTTTCACGTGTGTATTGATAATACCTAGGTCGCATTTACCCATATAGCCGCATTCCAAGGTAAATGTCCTACACACAAAAGTATCACCCTGACACCTACAAGGCAATTGCATTGGATGCTTATGCTAACCAGTGCTAGATGTGTGACTTTAGTAATCCATTTGCTCAATGTAGAACCTACAATGGGGAATACTGACATCTGTGCAGTGAGGAACACCTGGCTGAAGGCTCTGTAGTGCACAATTGCACTACCACCAAATAACTCAGATCCAGACATGTGGCCCATAACAGTGATATGTACCATTCCAGGTGGTGATGTCCACATATTCATAAAGGCTACTCACATGTAAAGACCACTACTCCGACATAACTCATCACAGATGAGTCAGGTACATGTGACAGTGGCAAACACTGCATTCTAGGTTGTATCCTCATATCCATCCACCATCTTGTCCCCTGACTACCAACACACATCCATATGTGGTATGACATAGTATGGTAGACCACCAGATAACCTTCGATTGGTGGACTGTACCTAGGCCTACATCAACAGTGCAAAGTACCCATGTACATACACAGCTGCATAATGTGTTATGCAATGCAATAATACCACTGTTTGTAACCAGCTCAGTTGTACACATACCAGGGTCCCTTGGATGTTGTCAGCATTAAAACAGTCGACTGCTGCTGTACACCAGTAAACATCACCCTCATGGTTGGATATGACCTAACTGTACCTGCCCTGGATATGTACATCCCACATTCATACAACATAAATGACATTACCATAGCTTTTGTTATCCTTTCTACATACAGGTGGCTACAGTCATTACACACATACACATGGCAGATAGCATGCTAACAGTACATAAGGTTTGATATCTATGTTAACAGAGGTAATAGTCCCTCGAATGGTCACCCTTGACACCTATCATATCATACAACACCCCATGTGGCATGTATGTCATTAGACATATCCACCTAATGCAATGCCTACAAACATACCCAAATAACAGGATCATAGGACCCACACATGGCCTGCATTGACAGACTCAGGAAATCCAACTTACTCTGTATGTTCCTGAGTAGTCCCAGGTGATATGTTCATGACATGTACAGCCATGTGTGGCCACAGCTCCTACATATACCCCATATCAACAATTGCAAGCCATGCATGCTGTGTGCTGTCTGGACATTAGCCTTAGTTCCACAATAGCCAGTACATGCTGGGTGAGATGTTTACAAGCCACAGACCTTGCACATGCTTGAATGAGCATACTGCCTAGCCTAACAGAGCACATTACTGGCACTCTTCCAGTAAATATGAGGTGTGTGTAGCAAATATGATGTGATCACTGTTGACCATTACAGTGCCCTGGCTTCACCATGGCACTGTCAAGTAACAGTTTGTAGGAGCATGACATGGAATAATGCTGTGTGTGTCTTGCTGATATGTGCTGTTGTCATATATGTACACTTGGCTACTCAGTGAAGGTGGTTGTGTCTTACCAGTACATGAATATAACATCCATTATGGTGTAATGCTTGGCTATGTTTCACGCATGGCATGGGGAAGGTGTGGAATGTATCCTTTTGACCTGCTAGTGCACTTATTGATGTAGACCGCATATGTGTACATGTATTGATGTTTGTGTAGATTCCATGTGTGTGCAGTGTCTGATGTTTGAAGGTGACTGTTGTCTTAGTACATCATGCTGTTGCAATACAGCCTCACATTGCTAACTGTATATGGTGATATGCTCTAAGTACAGTAAGCTGTACATGAGGTATGGACAGATGTTTGGACATGACTACTAAGTGGTGGGGCTACTTTGCAGATGAATGATTACTCAGGACAGCTCACTGGTATATTACAACCATTCCTACAATTACCTGTGTAACTGCTAAGGTCAGGATTTGTTAATTGAAGTGGAAGACAGACAATGTAGAATGCAGTAAGGGTGACACTGAAGGCAAACCTCTTGACACCTGTAACAGTAATACCTCCCCTGTGCATATATTGTGCATATATCAGCACAGCTGGCAAAGGAAAGAGTCAGTAATCTTTGTAGCGAATGTGATAGTGCTGTACTTCTGTAATACCTATCATGAGATAGGCAGGTGTTTGATTCACAGTACTGGCACGTGTGGGTGTATTATGGCAGATAGCATGCAATTAATATGATCTGTGCATTATCAAGCCTGGTAAATAATAACAATCTCACCTGACACAGGCTACTGTCACTGCAAAATGCCAGAGGTACCTAAACAGGAGTGTCACAGCAGTAAGATCATTATCCACACATGTGTGATAGCTACAGGGTGCAATGGCCATGTTAGCACATAAGCCAGTACAATACACTATACTATGGAGTGTGCACATTTGTGCATACATAGAGTAGCAGACTATAGTGTGTGGCATGTGTGCATACATGCCTTGCATATGATGTTACATTACATATTGTACAGTAACACATGTAACTATGTGAAATATAGTTGTGTTATATGTGCA
>NC_056732.1:549873655-549903655 GCF_019279795.1 Protopterus annectens | reverse complement strand
AAGGGATGGTTGTTGTGTATGTGGAGTTTGGGGTGGAGAATGATGGCTAATGTAATCTACCCCGGGGATTGTGGAGCTTGGGTGGGGGAATGATGGATATGGACTTACACCCCGGTGACCACTTCTGTGTCACTGCTCGACAATGGCACAGGAAAATAACATACACAACTGTAGTCATGCCTGACTGTGTATTCTTTACCATTCCTAACTATGTAATACTTTGTAGACGCCAGTCACCACAGATGGCTACCATGGTGTGCTAAAATACATTACACATGTGTATGCCTGGCTACAGGGTAGTCACACACACAAACACGCACACACTTGCCAGTATTGTGCATACACGTCTTGCCTATGTAAAGGTAACTAGTACAGTGGTATGCAGTTGGGGTATGTGCCACAGAACACATACAATTACACTTACTCTGATTCCACTTCTGAGCTGGGTGACATCACAGGACTGATTACTTGCAGTGGGGAGGGGAGAGGTTTAGTAGTTGACAAGGATAAAGGCCACTACAAAAGGTGGTATCTCTTTGAAATGCAGCAAAACCCACTGTCATGACAGGATGCAGACACAAATACACACACAACCACCCTCCGCCATTTGCTGACATACACACTCAAACACACTCAGCCATTTGCTGACACATGCACACACACACACACACACACACACACACACACACACACACACACACACACACACACACACACACACACACTTGCCAGTGGTGGGATCAGAACTCCTGCCTATCTACAGATCACTATTACAGTACTACACAGTTATGAGATGCACCACAGAGATTACACATTTCAAGGCAGTCAGAATGCCCTTCTAAGATTGAGGACAACAACAGGGAGACTGACAGTCATGAAGTACATAGCTGTAAACCTGTGTGTTTAAAGTAAATGTCCATTACAACCTGTATGCACAAACAAGACACATCATCTGCAGGTAGTACATAGGTTGGCCTGAGAGGTATAGTTGTAGCACAACAGGAACTTGAACTGGAGTAAGACCATCTGTGGAATGGACAACTACTGTCACTATACAGGGTTACAGTGGGCATGCTCATACACTTAGTAGGACAGGGCTGTTTGGGATGCACTATGACTACAACTACACAAGGTTATACTGGGCATGCTCATACACTTAGTAACAAAGGGCTTGTTGGATGCACTGACTCAAATTACACAAGGTGGCAGTGGGTACGCTCATACACTTAGTAGCACAGGGCTGTTTGGGATGCACTCCGATTCTAACCACAGAAGGCCACAGTGTGCATGCTCATACACTTACATTTACAGAACACATTGCAATGGACTCCTATTGTGAACACACAGGTGTACAGCTATATACATCTTACCTGTCAGTATATAGGCACATCATACTGGTTTACTACCTGATACCTGTATGTGGCCTGTAAATGATATATCTGTGTCTGTGCTGTGTGATACACATGCATACATGTACATGAAGTACTGACATATATATGTTAAGTATACGCAATCATGCATGTGTGGATGTGACAGACAATAGGTTAACTGGGACACACAGGTGGATGCTACCTACAGCATGTGTCACACACCTTGCTGCCCTGAAAGGCATACATTGATAGCAGGTTGTGGACAGTGGCATTATACGTGGAACAGTGGCATGTGCAAGCATAATGTGTGAGTCACAGTGTGTAATGGCACTGAGGTGCAGGTGTCAAGATGACCTCTCCCGGCTGTGTTAGTAGTTGTCATTATTAGCAGGACTGCTACCCTAAGTATATCTCACATTGGTCATATACACAATTTCTGCTGCTGTCCGTCACCTTACATGAGACATTTGCTACCAAGCACATTACTGCCACTCGCAGTGATGTCATGGTACGAGTGGCAACTGCTAGACCAAAACAATGAGCCAATGTTATGAGGTTGTCCAGTGTCTGTCATTCCAGGCTGTCATGACTGAATGGCAAGCCGTCGACACAGAGCACATGCATCCATGTTTCACGTGTGTATTGATAATACCTAGGTCGCATTTACCCATATAGCCGCATTCCAAGGTAAATGTCCTACACACAAAAGTATCACCCTGACACCTACAAGGCAATTGCATTGGATGCTTATGCTAACCAGTGCTAGATGTGTGACTTTAGTAATCCATTTGCTCAATGTAGAACCTACAATGGGGAATACTGACATCTGTGCAGTGAGGAACACCTGGCTGAAGGCTCTGTAGTGCACAATTGCACTACCACCAAATAACTCAGATCCAGACATGTGGCCCATAACAGTGATATGTACCATTCCAGGTGGTGATGTCCACATATTCATAAAGGCTACTCACATGTAAAGACCAGTACTCCGACATAACTTATCACACATGAGTCGGGTACAGATGACAGTGGCAAACACTGCATTCTAGGTTGTGTCCTCATATACATCCACCATCTTGTCCCCTGACTACCAACACACATCCATATGTGGTATGACATAGTATGGTAGACCACCAGATAACCTTCGATTGGTGGACTGTACCTAGGCCTACATCAACAGTGCAAAGTACCCATGTACATACACAGCTGCATAATGTGTTATGCAATGCAATAATACCACTGTTTGTAACCAGCTCAGTTGTACACATACCAGGGTCCCTTGGATGTTGTCAGCATTAAAACAGTCGACTGCTGCTGTACACCAGTAAACATCACCCTCATGGTTGGATATGACCTAACTGTACCTGCCCTGGATATGTACATCCCACATTCATACAACATAAATGACATTACCATAGCTTTTGTTATCCTTTCTACATACAGGTGGCTACAGTCATTACACACATACACATGGCAGATAGCATGCTAACAGTACATAAGGTTTGATATCTATGTTAACAGAGGTAATAGTCCCTCTCGAATGGTCACCCTTGACACCTATCATATCATACAACACCCCATGTGGCATGTATGTCATTAGACATATCCACCTAATGCAATGCCTACAAACATACCCAAATAACAGGATCATAGGACCCACACAAGGCCTGCATTGACAGACTCAGGGAAATCCAACTTTACTCTGTATGTTCCTGAGTAGTCCCAGGTGATATGTTCATGACATGTACAGCCATGTGTGGCCACAGCTCCTACATATACCCCATATCAACAATTGCAAGCCATGCATGTTGTGTGCTGTCTGGACATTAGCCTTAGTACCCCAATAGCCAGTACGTGCTGGGGTGAGATGTTTACAAGCCACAGACCTTGCACATGCTTGAATGAGTGTACTGCCTAGCCTAACAGAGCACATTGCTGGCACTCTTCCAGTAAACAGGAGGTGTGTGTAGCAAATATGATGTGATCACTGTTGACCATTACAGTGCCCTGGCTTCACCATGGCACTGTCAAGTAACAGTTTGTAGGAGCATGACATGGAATAATGCTGTGTGTGTCTTGCTGATATGTGCTGTTGTCATATATGTACACTTGGCTACTCAGTGAAGGTGGTTGTGTCTTACCAGTACATGAATATAACATCCATTATGGTGTAATGCTTGGCTATGTTTCACGCATGGCATGGGGAAGGTGTGGAATGTATCCTTTTGACCTGCTAGTGCACTTATTGATGTAGACCGCATATGTGTACATGTATTGATGTTTGTGTAGATTCCATGTGTGCAGTGTCTGATGTTTGAAGGTGACTGTTGTCTTAGTACATCATGCTGTTGCAATACAGCCTCACATTGCTAACTGTATATGGTGATATGCTCTAAGTACAGTAAGCTGTACATGAGGTATGGACAGATGTTTGGACATGACTACTAAGTGGTGGGGCTACTTTGCAGATGAATGATTACTCAGGACAGCTCACTGGTATATTACAACCATTCCTACAATTACCTGTGTAACTGCTAAGGTCAGGATTTGTTAATTGAAGTGGAAGACAGACAATGTAGAATGCAGTAAGGGTGACACTGAAGGCAAACCTCTTGACACCTGTAACAGTAATACCTCCCCTGTGCATATATTGTGCATATATCAGCACAGCTGGCAAAGGAAAGAGTCAGTAATCTTTGTAGCGAATGTGATAGTGCTGTACTTCTGTAATACCTATCATGAGATAGGCAGGTGTTTGATTCACAGTACTGGCACGTGTGGGTGTATTATGGCAGATAGCATGCAATTAATATGATCTGTGCATTATCAAGCCTGGTAAATAATAACAATCTCACCTGACACAGGCTACTGTCACTGCAAAATGCCAGAGGTACCTAAACAGGAGTGTCACAGCAGTAAGATCATTATCCACACATGTGTGATAGCTACAGGGTGCAATGGCCATGTTAGCACATAAGCCAGTACAATACACTATACTATGGAGTGTGCACATTTGTGCATACATAGAGTAGCAGACTATAGTGTGTGGCATGTGTGCATACATGCCTTGCATATGATGTTACATTACATATTGTACAGTAACACATGTAACTATGTGAAATATAGTTGTGTTATATGTGCAGTACTAACTTACCAGGCAACTCCAGGCTCAGTGGTTGAGAGACACCCACCTCCAAAATACCAGCTAAAGCTTGTGGATGGAGGTCTACAGGTGTCCCCAGGTTGGCCAGTAGGTACGTGTGAGTGGGGGATGGGTGAGTGGCCCCCCCACCTGTTGCACCTTGTTCCCTGGTGATTGCATTAGCACAATGTTTCTCCCATCTTATGAGGTCAGTGCAGTGCTGGCGCACCTGCTGATAGATGCGATTGTGACCACCAACATCATTTACCATCCTGCGGAGTTCCTCCCACAGGGCATCCCATTGCTCTGCATCCTGTGGCACATGGCTGAAGAATGTTGTATGGTTGTTGAGTAGGTATGGGACGAGGACCTCATCCTCCAAGCAGGTGTACGCTGACAGCCTGCTATGTGGCATACCTGGAAGACATAATGATGGAGACAGGTCACAGTAACTCAGAGAAGTACAGAAGTACAGCTGAAAAAGTGTATCACATTTATTAAGATTACAAAATAGTCTCTGCAAATCTACATGACACTAACACTACTGACATGTATAAGTCACACACATTTGACACTTACTGGTGATGTGATGTTATCACCATATATGTGTGTGTCATGTGATGACATTGTTCATACTCCATGTGGATGTTGTCTTGATGTGGGCATGTCTGTTTGCCTGTACTGGTGTCTTTACCTATCAGCACATGCCTGGATGTGTTCACATTAATGTAATCAACCTTAATGCTGTGTATATGTCACATATATAGCCATACATAGCCATTAGGGACATGACCTGTGACCCTGCAGACTTGCAAGCATGTATGTGTTTTGCCATATACATCTACATGGCACTGTACAGCTGTGTAGTCCTGCCATGTATTGCCTGTGTTGCACATGTGTAACACATGGGACAATAGCTAGCCTGATGGTATTTACAGGGTTGGATATCAACTATAGCATGTATGGTCATAGTGATCTAGTAGGCTATATGCCCTGGGCCATTTATGAGCCTAGGCAGACAGGCTACGTAGCTGTAGGCAACAGACAGGTAAATTTCAGTGGCCAGTTCAAGCAGTGCCACAGAACTGATCCACAGGGTTACTGATATATTTGGCATGCGGTCATCAAACCATGTCACAGAGAGGGGATATGTGCAGCTTCACTGGACAGGGATGCATAGTATGGCAAGAGTATGTTAAGTGTATGGGACAGAGATCTGTCAGGCATGTTGTGATCCTTGTACTAGAAAGGTGGATGTCCATGAAGTATGTGTTTATTTGGGATCAGGATGTGCTAAGTGTAGCATGTCCAACACCTCTGGGTTGGACATGGCTTTATTCAGGGTAGGCTGCATGCTACATAGTGCAGCTAGGGATTGGGAAGGGCAGTGTAGGCCATCTACACATGGGCAATAACCCTTAAAGGAAATATTTGATCTGTTATGGGTCACACAAGTGTTGAGTATGGCTGAGCAATTATCTCTATATTCCTGGATGGCACCCTGTCATGATTAGGGATGCCACATACGACTACCTGACTGGTGTGATGAAGTAACTATCAAAGGAAAGACTACGGTCCAGCTGCATCCCATACACACACAACTGCCATTATGTTGACTGCTGCCTAGGTGGTAGTTCATGGGTACAGGGTTTTTAACATAGGGGATATCAATGCAATACTTAGGTGTCAGATTGTGGCCATACATCACACACCACACATCTGACACACAAAAACCCTTCTGTATGTTGAATGCAGCACACATTGAGTAAACTATTGCTCCTAGTTCATAGTCATTTGGAAACATCAATAAGCTGATGCCTTCTGTGTTAGTCTGTGTGGTATAGATAACAAAGAGGGGGAGTATCAGTAATGAACCCTGTATTACTGTGGCTGGCACTGGTTTGATGTGCGTGTATTAGTCAGACACCTTCTGTAGTGCTGGTTCTGCCAGCAGTCCAGTTGCCAACCATTCCTGTGACATAGGAATATACACCTAGTTTACTGAGTGTAGCTGGAACACAGTATGGGTGATGGTGTCCTACGACCTGGCAAGGTCATGATATGCAGTGTGAATCAACCCTACTGTCATCTACATCTGTACTGAGTACATCAAATACGTTGATCATGGTTCATGGCCTTACAGATCAGACTCAGCAGGGAAGTTGTGCACTATTTCCCATTATCAATGGTGTCTTCCCCTTTGTGGGGTGTGATAACTGTTGCTGTGCACCATTCGGTGTGAACACAGCCTGACATGGAGCTATGATTGAACATGAGTTATATGTGGATAGCTGATTGTTCTTACATTTGTGTAGGATACACCCTGGGATATTGACAGGTCCCATGAAAGCTGTATGTATGGCTTTAGAGAGTGCAGCTTGTACCTGCATAGTTGTTATTACAGGGGACCTGTAGTGTAAATGGATATATTACTAAGTGTACCTGTTGGGAGGATGGGAGTGGGTTTAGGTTCTCCAAGACCCTATCTGGATGAACAGGTGCTATTTCTGTAGGTGCAGTACTTCCCATGCCATAGTGCTGTGCAGCATGGCAGGTCTTGTCATTGCCATTACGATTAATGACACAGCTATAGAATGCTCAGTGCTTGGCCTCATAATATGTGGTTGATTATTTCACAGTAGCTTTGTGTGGTTTTATATGGTGTATCTGCATCTTACTGAGGCTGACCAGGGATCATTTACACTCATGTGTGCTCACTCTTGCAACAGTTACTACCTTCTTTTGTAAAGTTTAAAGCATGGTACCACCAGTTTGTCTTCTTGTTTATGTTTGGTTGAATCCTGGTTATGTTTCAATGGCACAATCACTGCATGTATGTGACTGCTTAAGGTTCATTTGTGTAGGATTCAGCATTTGCACATGCATTGTCCATCTGCATGGGTGCCATTACAGTCACCACTCTGCTCTTAGGAAACATAACATTGGCATTGGAGAGTGACTATGTGTAGCATACTGTTAGCCCTGTTTGTGTGACTACTGTGATCCAGGTCACTGGGTTTGATGGAATCCAACATGCATTGAGCACAGGTGTTGGTATATGAGCAGTCTTCCAGATCATAATGGAATAGTTGAGAGTAGCCATTATTATGGTTCTGTCTCTGACCTAATCTTCCCCATTACAGCACATTGTGACAGTTGGGAAATCCATGGCATGGTGGGTGATCTGTCGCTAGGTACAATTTGAATTCCGCTTTGTCACAAAGGTAGTTGCTCAGCATAATGCATCTAGTGTGGGGGTGTACATATCCTTCAGGAATATGGACACACCTGCGGTCCGTGTGTTCCAATAAAGGATAATGGGCAAGAGGTGAGGTATGTGTTATAAGATGGTCATGCAGGTGTGCTCTCTGGAGCATTGAAACATGCCTCAGCCACTGCACAGATATGTTCTCCATGTTAGGGATTGACATATGTGTGTCCATGTAATGTTTCTGATATGTATCATTGTGTAGGGAGACCTGCAGTTTATTGCTTGTCTGTCCCTGTAAAAGCAGTGGACCCTCACTTGAACTGTGCATGATGAAGGCACTATAGGGGAAGCATGAGCCCTAGGCAGTATCCAGATTCCCAGGGGTGACAGGTGCAGGCCCTGTCTGGCAAAGCATCATGGTCTGTCAACCATGTTGTCCCAGGCAGACAGATACTGGATACCCCTTGACTTGCACCACTGCACTAGACAATTGTGGAATACAATCCATTTGTCCCTGTACTGCAGTATCATTCTGGCCAATGGCAGAATGCTACCCAGGCCTTGGGACATACCTGCATGGGCTACAAGACCTGACAGTTCCTACATGTGTTTCCATGCAGTCCAGGTTACTGCATCAGAGGTCCTGCACAACAACATGGAATATGCCAGAGCCATGTGTATAGTTCAAAAGGTGGTCTGAGTGTATGGGTATGTGGCTAATCATGGCAGACAGGCAGCTGACAGTATGTATGCCCTCATATAGGTCAATGTGTAACATAGTGCTAGAGTTTGCATTCACAAATGAGTACTGTTGTGCATGTTTCCAGCCACTTGTTCTGAGGTGGGGCACAATTATGCAAACTATGTCATACAGTTTGTGTATTTCATTGTCTGTTTCTTCCAGCTTGGGAGGTCACTTGTTTGGCCAGATATTTAGAAGCATCTGTGAATGTGTGTGATTTCTGGTAGTGTGTGTGTGTGTGGGTGTCCTTACTGTGTTCTGGTAAGGGTATGTGTTTGTTGTGATGATGAGATGCATGTGTTAACCTACACCTCATGACTGTCCAGTCATGGCTGTAGACTAAGTTGCCTTCCGGCTTACCCCTGTAGCTGCATCCCAAACAATGATTGGGGCATGGTGTTAGGTGGGTTTGGCAGTGTACATGGCATAGAGATTACATTCCCACAGGATGGCCACATACACAAAGCTGACATTAGTGAACACCAGTAGCTGACTAGTGGACATGCCTGTATGAGCATGCAGTACTACAAGTACCAAGTACTGTATTTAGTTTACTTATTGCTTATGAAGATGTTTTATACAGTGATGCTCACATGTAAATATTTGTGATGGACATGACAACACTGGCTATTACGGAGAAATTCTAGCTACCTTTAGCAGCAATCTTCCTCTGAGGAGTACATCACATCCTGTTAGTTGATTACAGATGATGCAAGTGTCTACGGGTCTGTTTCCTTCTCTGGGTATATACTCACATATCCACCAGGACCATGAGCTCTGTTGGGCACAGATGCCCACTCTCCAAACAGAGTCATGTATCAATAGACTCTGATGCCACTATCAGCATGATCAGGATATAATCAGATAGTGTAAGCCATCACCTATGAAGCAGTTATTACACATGTGCAGCTGTCTCCTACATCTTACACTCCTACTGCAGATGTTACACTGGAGTTAAAGATAATATGCAACCTGTTTCATTACCAGTATTGTGCACTACCTTACATACAGTATGTGCAAGCAGCTGTTAGGTTGGCAATGAGACGTTAGGCTACACAAACCTGATAGTTCAACCAGTGTGTCTCTACTCTCAATATCCACTCTATGTAGGTGTGCGCATAGCCATTTGGCTAAGCCCTGTAACAAGGGTCACTACACATTTGCATAACATGTACACATGCACAGCTGTTATTGCTTGCAAATGATACTAGAGAGGTGGATATTACATGTGTTATGTACATGGATAGTTACCTAGCTATTCAAATTATCTTTGCTATCATGCTGCTAAACTGTCAGATGAATGCAAATGATATGTATCCTGTTATTGAGTATTGTAATTGCCAATAGACATAACTACTGTTTGCATAATATAACAGAACTGCTATGTAGAATGGAATACAGATCTCCCTAAAATACTGTACATTACACAGTTATTGGCACAATATCCCACAATGCACACCATATTTGCACAGTAAGCCCACCTTTGACATGTTCATCTTACTTATACACCCATACATATGTCGACTGTTACAATATATCGGCATATACTATTCCCTGTTATAGCACATACTTCTAGGACCAGTCCTGCCACTGACAGTGGCTGGAAGCGAATTGGTGAGTTCCAAGGCCATATCATCCCTTGTGGTGTATGCGGAGTTTGCCTTGTGACCTACAGCAGTACACACATAGAATACTACAAGCATTACTACTGCTCAACAATACATCACTACAAGATAGCTATTTCCACTATATGCATTGATTACACTGTAATTCTTACAGAACAGGTACTACATACACAGACATACTACATGTTATACATACCTACTTAGTAATTGGAGGTGTTATTGACTAGTATAATACTCTTTTTCGGTTCGTCTTTCAGTGTTTTGTACTGTCCTACTGGTAGATACAGATGGTTTGAATGTGTGACAAGGCAACCTTTTATAGTTACAGATCAGTAACATGTGCTATCCCAATAACCAGTTGGTGTTCCTAAGTAGCTAATTACATGCACATCAGCTGCGCTGCTGCTGCCTTAGCCAGTACCATGGCAACAGTGGAGTATAACTGAGTACTCCACTTGGGCGTTGTCCCTTTGCCTTACTTGTGAGTAAGACAGCATGGAAGTGTTGTTTGGAATCTATTGCAACAGATGTATGGAGACGAACAGCAATATATTGTGTGTAATGCCTAGAGGATTTGATCTAAATGTGAGTACTGCTGTTATATTTCTGAACATTGCTACTTGTGCAGGGTTTGTCTGTACCTAACATGTCTGCATATGTTTCAGTCTGGCCAGGTTGTTTGACCAGCTCAAGGCTGCATAGCTATGCATATAATGTTAGGAGGTTTACAGTGTGCTTACCAGACATATTTAGTTTGGTGTTACTGTGTATCATACTGTGCTGATAATAAGTACTCGGTAACACTTCCTGGTGTACGAACCTTTCAACCCTCTGAAACGGGATTAGTTCAACAAACCCTGTTACATCAGCAGCTGTTCAATTCTATAACAGCAACTATTTCTCATAGGGCCATGTTAGTGTGTCTGTGTCCAGGTATGTTAAGGTTTCAGCAGATGTTGTACAGTAGTTGAATAATTGGTTATGGTATGACAGAATGTATTGATGTAATTATTTTGGTTGTGGGGTAGATGTTGGTGGGTGTATATAGCACATGCAGGTGTGTAGGAACCCCTTTTATACAACGTCTATATGTGTATGGGTGTTCTTTCCCTATGTGAACACCTATCCCTTAGTGGACTAATACTATGGTAATTGCAGGCTGATTCATTAAGGCACTGTTAAATGCTTCCTGTATAGCATGCAGATACTGTTAGTCCTTGAATCCTTTTGGCAATACATCAGAATGTAATTAAAGTTTTGCAAAATGAAAGCTGTCTGTGTATTTCTGTCATGGATATTTGCAGTCATTGCAGTTGTGCTGGTGACTGTGTCCATAGAACATATTTGTAATAGTGTATTGGCATATACTCTTCATATGTTATGTTCATATTGTTTGGGGGGGGTAGAATGTGTGATTGCTATGGTCCATGTTATACTCAGATATGAACACTTTGGATGCTGTCTACACACGTATGTATGTGTATATATATATATATATATATATATATATATATATATATATATATATATGTGTGTGTGTGTGTGTATGTATATAGATATATATATTATTGCATATGTTTATCTGTACCTCCATAGATGTGTAGATGTTTTTAACCTATCTATATATCTACATATATATGTAGACCTGTATATATCGACATGTCTCTATGTATCTCTCTCTCTCTCTCTCTCTATATATATATATATATATATATATATATATATATATATATATATGAGCATACACCTTTCATTGGGTACATGGCGGGTTGTCCTATTTCAAGACATTCCTCCCTTTTGTGTTTTAACCTGTTTGCATACACCAGTGGGGTGGGTACATCCCAGGTAGCTTAGTGTTAGGTTACTCTGAGGATGGAGTACATGGTTGCGGGTTCTAATCCTGGACAGTGTTATTATTTTACCTCTCAGAGTAGGCACTGGTAGGGAAAGTGTGAATAATGCACATTTATGTGGTTGTAAGCAGGTTTGCCCGTGGTCTGTGCGACATTAAGCAAAGGTTAAACCTGTGAAATGCTTCTCCGTTTATCATGTTTCAGTGCCGCTTACAGTCGCACAAACCCATGGAAACCCGCTTGCAGCTGCTTAAGAGTGCTTTAATCCACCTGCATCCAACAGCCCTTATTCTGGCCCTCAGAATAACTTAACAGCCCTTGCAGGTCTTGAACGCGGGACCATGAACACCACAGTCACTGACTTTACCAGTAAGGCATCTGAGATACGTACAAATGTTTTGGTGTTTAGAATATACATTTTACTACAGGCATTCCTCACCACTGAAAACAAATGTGACAGTCAGTTGGTGTAAATATGTCTGATACATGTTAATGTTCATATGTTTGTGAAATTAGGTGTTGCAATGTGACATGACAGGGTGTATTATGAATGAAAAAGGTTCTTGTTTTGTGTTCTTTTTATATTGTCCCCATACTCCATGTATACCCCTCCAATTCACTTTTTGAACATCCGACCCAGGCCCTCCTTGATGCATGATTTCATTACTCATCATTCCTCTCCCACCCCAATCTTCACATACACAACAACCATCCCTTCTATGGTGAATTAGGTTAATATTAATAGTTATAATACCAGAGCTGCATGTGTTTTGCGTACACTCCAATTCCTTTGGAGTGCTTCTGTGTCATGAAGTGCGTTCATAGATGTTTATATATATGACTATTGATGTAACTGTATAATATATATATATATATATATATATATATATATATATATATATATATATATATATATGTGCAGACATCACTGACATAATATATATATATATATATATATATATATATATATATATATATATATATATATATATTTCGTATTAATTTGTAACAGTAATACATATGTAGACTGGAATGTGTTGGTTCACAAACTACAGTACATTACAATGTACTGTACATATGTACACAAAGTGACTGTCCCATTTGTGATCATTACAGTGGAATGCATATGGTATAAGGTGTAGTCTCAAGAACGTGAAACATGTATACACCTCAGATGGCTTAGTGGTAAGTCCCATGACTATAGTGTGCATGGTCCAGGGTTCAACACTTGCGATGTTTTACGAATGTTTTTTACTCCAGAATAAGGCTCATTTAAGCAGTTGTAAGCATGTTTAAAAGTGTTTGTGTGACATTATAGCAGTGGTTAAACACAGTTAAACAAACTTTGTAACGTATAACCTATGCGCGCAAACACAGCCACATCCGCTAACTACTCAGGATATATACATGTCAGTGAAGTAACATCTCACTATGTACTGACATAACATTACATTCTCTGTTGACTGTACTCTCCAGCACACATGAGTTTATATGGGTGTTTCGAATGTTTATTATACAGACGATTACTACCTATATATGCAAGCTGTGGTTAAGGTATACTTTTGAACATGATAAACATCCCTGCCTTTATCGGGATTGGGACCTCAAATGCACAGATACTATGCAGATGCTGTAACCATTACACTGTTGACATTAACGTTGCTTCCGCCTATTTCCTATTTAGATGATTTCTATGTGTAAGCTAGGCTAAGCAAAGGGCGGAGGCCCCCAAACCCACTGAGCTTCACTTACTCTTGAAATAACAACATATAACAAATGTACTGTTAGACAATACATTACATTCTTACTACATTAGGCATAGCCCCTCACTGACGCACTTCAAGGAAAACCTTGTTGTGTGAATGGGTAACATAATATACACCCCTGGGATCATGTGTCCCAGAACCATACAGCCAGGGGGTGGGGGAGCCTTTCCAGTTTGATAGCTGCGATTCCTGCTGGGGAAATTGAATGGTGTTGAATTGTCACATTAACATGACTTCTATAGATCACTAAGTGCCCCCATCACCCTCCACAACCCCAGTCTTCAACAACTTCCAGCAACTCTGCCTGGTATTGCTTCATTGGCTATGCTTGACAGAGGCTCAATCACTTCATCAATGGTGCGGAGAAAGCCAACACACTGTAGCTATGCTTCTAATTGCCCTTGGGCAGATAGGTAGTAGGCTATCTGTGAACCTCTAAAGTGCAGGCCATCACAGCCATAATATGTGAATAAACAGACCTTCAGATCACAATATACAGTGAGAAATAACCAAGTAGTTAGGAAACATTTAAGTACAGCAAGAACATACAGAACACTGATACTTAGTCACTCCAAAAGCCTATCTTGGAAGCTAGAAGACTTGTATAAGTTTAAGGCTTTCTTTTGCTTACCAGTAGGCTGCCTACAGAAGAGATGAAAAACAAGCACAGATGGGGAACATGCATGCAACAATACCATACCGGCCTATGTGCCAGCCTTTAGGCTTTGGAATACTGGCCAAGGCTATTGGCACTCAATTGTGCCTTATTTAGCAGAGTCTCGAAGGTGAATACCAGCTCCCTAAACAGTACAATAGCAGAATCAATGAGGGTTATTCTACTCAACACCAGGGGTTGTGATCACAACATGCATGCACTCACAGCACTCCTCAGGATGGACAACATCAACATCTGTGCAGTAACTGAGGTCTGTCTTAAGGCTCCTGAGAGCACACCAGCACTACCAGACTACAACCCATACCAGACATTTCAGCCACAGAACATGGACTGACACAGACAAGGAGGGTGTGTATCCATATTCATCAGGGATATCTACACCTCCAGGTTAGTGAGACAGCATGACACCTCTGAGATCATCCATGTGCAGCTAACATCAGCCACAACTGCAATGCAAACTGTGGCCTGCTATGGCTCACCCTCCATGACCCAGGACCATCACTCCACCTACCTGGAGACACTGGAAAACATGACAGTCCTAACGCACACCCTGGCATTGGTCGATGTCAACTACCATACCATTAACTGGGAAACTTACTCTAGTACTCACTTCCAGGCCCATCACTTCCTAGAATTTATCATCTCATATACCCTGTATCAGGTGGTAACCTTCCTATCGAGGGGTGGAAACATACTAGAAGTGGTCATCACCAAAATGGGCAACAGTGCACCACAGCGGAGGTTATCCGGTCACTGGTTAGATCTGACCATGAACTATTCACTGTTTTCACACCCAAGCATCTCCCCCACCCATGGATACCACAGTGTATACCTTTCCTACAGCTAAATTTACAATACTAGTGACAGGGGTGGGGGGTTTCACAGCCCCTATGCTAAGGGGAAACACTGCTCAAGATACAGACAGATTTACAAATGCAGTCTATAAGCACCTACATGGATGTATGGATCGTGCCATCACTGGTAAACCAGAACTCACTCCTCCTAGACAAGGACACCAGTCTGGTGGACCTCTGCAATAAACAAGCTATACTACAGAAGTAGGACAGTGTTCAAGACAAACAGCAAATCCCACGAAGGACAGACATCCGTTACCACTATTAGTATGATATGTAGGTCCCTCATGACATCATCCAAGGCTAACATCAGCAGGAGAATACGCAAGGATTAAAAAGATAACCACAAAGCCTTCTTTGGCTATGTCAAGGATATAAGTGGTGACATACAGATTTGCACTGTGCCAGTGAAATATAGCACAAAATATGCTGACCCTACTGATATCGCCAACATCCTTGCAGATACATTCAGTGCATACTTCACCCCCTAAAGAACGCACGGCACTAGCCAAAAGCTACAGTATCCCACACATCAGAGACACACAGGTGGAAATGGCCCTCTCTAACAGTAGAACACAGTGTCAATGGAGACAGATGTTGTCCCAGACTGCATCTTGCAAACTGTACAAGACAACCTGACCCCTCCACCTAATTAAGCTTTCCAACCTCAGCCTCTCCACAGGCTACATGCTCATACAATGGCACATGGCAATGGTTATTCCACTCCATCAAGGTGGAATCACAACTGACCATGGTAACTACCACTCCATAAGCCTGACTAGCCTGGTCTGCAATGGTATGGATCGCATCCTCATGGCACTCATTAACAAAGACATTGGTAACCTCTGAGCACGTGACCCAACCCAGGTCAGCTTGGTTGAGTGCAGTTCATGCTTACTGAACCTGTTTGATGTCTTACATACTGTCACCAAGATGTTAGATGACAGGGGAGGTGGTTCACACATACTACCTGGACCTCGCCAAGGCTTTTGACAACATGCCCCACTCAGGTATTATTGATAAACACACCAGCCTGTACATACACCCATACATCACAGGTTAGGTTGCCAACGGGCTTACACACAGAACCCACATGGTACGACTAGTGGTCTCCAGGTCCAACTCTTGACCAGTCATGACTGGTGTCCCACAGGACTCAGTCCTGTGAGCCCTGCTGTTTGGCATATACTTCTCAAAGGTACAGGCAAACACAGGTGGACTACGGCAGACCATGTTTGGCAATGACTGCAAACTGGAAGCCATGATTTATAGTCCAACTGATACAGACATCCCTCAAGGTGCCTCACAGAGACCATCAAAGGGTGTCAACATCACGGCCTCCAGCCAAGTGCCACTAACTGCATGGTCATTCCACTGTGGAATATTAAGCACCCACATATTAACACATAAGTGGCAGCCACTTTAATATGGATGAGGTAATGGGGTATCTGGGGACTAAGGTAGATAGTGATCTCCCCTCTGACAATCATATCTCCACAGTAGTTAGGACATCCTTCTATGTAGGCCATCTGATTACTAAAGGATTCCCATCTAGACATACTGGGGTTATAGTGCCCCTTTACTCATCACTCATCAATCCCATCATAGGGTATAATAACCCATTTTTGATGTACCTCAGAAGACACTTACAACAGTTGGGAAGTCCACAAATTTACCTTGCCAAGGGGAATACTGGCCTCCAACATATGGCCTATGCAGCCAGCCTGAATAAACTACTGCTTTACTCAGTGGCATCTCGTTTACCCAGAGATGATCTCTGCTGACCAACACAGCCATGTCAAACTCAGGATTAATGGATATGCTCCACCTATGGGAATCCGTGTCACAATTAGCCACACACTGTAGTGAGCTGAACCTTGCCATAACAATAACTGGAAGATGCTGGAGGGACAGATTCCTGTCAGAGACACTCCCCATACTTTGGAACAACATCCCTAACTACATTAAACAGAGCCCATCACTAACACTCTGCAAGAGAAACCTTGAAGAGTGTATGGGAATCAGTAGTTACACCCCAGGGATCCCACCATTGGCTCTGCTCCACAGAGGGACAGTTAATGAATCAATGGGGTGGCAAAAGCTGACACATTTTGGCTGGGTTTATGAATGGCCTCTGGCAGTTGGCCAAGTACCTACCTATGAATCTATACATACAGTATCAGAACATGCTGATAACTTAATTAACTGTTCAGGTGTTGACTTACCTTGTGCCAATGGCAGTTGTGTGTGCAATAGTTGAGGGCTGCCTATGTTGGATGGACACAGTAAACTGCCTATACATGACAATTTACAGGTAGTCTTGTGTGTGCCATCCATTTTTACTGTGTGTGCAGGTGGAGAAAGGTGTCAGTCCCTAGGTGCCTACACTGTCAGTGTGTGTGCTATACGTTCCCTCTTTGCCAGTTCATGGGCATACTGGGCATGCCACCGTCTACCTACTGGGGCTGGCTCAGGGTGTTCGTAGTCTGAGTACTTCTGTGCCTGTGGTGCCCTTGGCAATGGTGATGGGCTGTGAGGGCCTTCGCCATTCTGTCCCTGCTGCAGCTGTTTCTGCAGGACCATATTGTGTAGCATGGCACATACTATGAAGATGTGGGCACACGTTACTGGAGAGTACTGTCAGATATGTCCAAGCAATGGAACCATGATTTCAGCATCCCACACACATGCTCTATGAATATTCTGGTTTGTGCGTGTGCCTCATTATGGCATTCCTGCATGGGTGTGTGCATTTCTGATGGGAGTCATCATCCACGGTTCCAGTGCATAGCCAGCATCGACCACCAGGTGGCCATTTGGAATGTCCCCCCTGGCAAATAACTGATATAGCTGTGAGGCATGCCAGATGTGGGAGTCGTGATAGCTTCCAAGGCTGCCAGCACACACATCCATGATAATGTCCTGGGCATTGCACATGACCTGGCAGTTAATGGAGGGGTATCCCTTGCGGTTTATGTAGCGCCTACCTTGCTCACTGGGTGGTGACTTGATGTGTATGTGCGTGCAGTCTATTGCACCCAGTACCTCCGGGTATTCTGCCACACGGTGGAAGAGAAGCATATTGCTGGCCAACTCCTCCTGCATTTGGGGGAAGTATATGTGCTCAATGGCATGTGGTAACATGGCATCCAGGAACTGGTGTAGTACCCTGGATGCTGATGCCTGTGAGATCCCCATGATATCACCAGTTGGTCTTTGAAAGGTACCTGTAGCTAGTATTTTCAGGCTTACACGTACCTTTGTATCCACTGGGATGGGTTCCTCTCTGTATGTTCTGGCTCTGAGGCATGGCTGGCACAGCTCCACAAGTTGCTGTAGGATGTCCCTGTCCACCCTGTAATGCTCTACTATCTCCAGATCATGTAGCCCCTGGTAGTTTACCCTGGGTCTGAAAACTCTCCTCCTCCTCTGGTGCCTGAGGTGGTCATGTGCATCATCCTTCACACCACCTTTAGTCTCCAACACATGCTGGTGGATCAAAGCTATGGCAGCCCCTAACATGTATATACTAAAAGTTCCTCATCTGTATACACCACTAGTGCAGAGTGTATGGGAATACACAAATGTGTGTGAGGTGCTTTCACACTTTATAGTATTGTGCTATGGATGCTGCTGATGTCAGTGGGTGTGTATGAGCTATTCTAGCTGCAGCGTGTCTTAATTATGGGTTTTGCAATGGGTACTGCAAGTGTGGGACCCTTACTGTAGAGATCTGCTTGCCTGCCTTGATTAATCTGTTGCCTTTAATTCTCTTTTAAACCTGGATCCCCTCCCATTATCAGGCATGCATCCACCTGCCATCTTTCTTGTTTTGTACTTTCCCTACCCAGTAATGGCAAAATGTGCCTTGTAGCTGATATACTGCAAATCAGCTTTGCTCTGCTTTGACACTTTACTGTTTTCTTTGCAGTACAGCCCCTCCCCTTTCCTGTTCTGCAGGTAGCTGCTTGCAGCCTTGTTAGCTGTTGTCAGTGGCCCACTGTAGGCTCCTAGGTGTTAATTAGTCATTTGTACTCCAATTTCACTGCTATAGCATTTGCTTATTTCTTTCCTACATCCTTCCTTTTTCAGCTGCAGTGCGCACCGCACAAACCCATTTACCGGGTTTATGCACATTTTCATCTCAGTTCACATGCATACTCGGTTACCTTGTGTACTCTCTGCTAAGCATAGCTATGGCCAGTTCAACACACCCCTATCCTGCAGCTTTGCCTAGCTAGGGGCAAACCGGTTTAGCAATGCTCCAATGTGCTTACAGCAATGGTGACACACCCCTCTCTTGATGTCATCTTTATCTCAAGGGCACACCTCGGTATTATAATGCTACGCTGTGAGGTGCATCCTTACACCAGCGGGGAATCTGCAATTCACTATTACTCCTCTCATTTGCATGGCATTGCCTACTAATTTCTAGCTACTGCACATAACACTGTCACACCCCCCTTAGCAACCCTTGCGCCATAGTATGGTGTAGCATGCCTGCCATTGACTATTATGGGGAAATAGTGATGTGTTTCATTGCGGTTTTATTCTATATTTTTATATTTTCCTTGTGATCCCCTTTGCGCACCGCTGCCCTGCACTTCCATGTCATGATAGCGCGACTATATATATATTAAATGTTAATGTCATATTTTGTACATTTTTTATGCCAATGGCTATATATGTAGCCATTGGCATATATTAACAATATAATATATGTGTTTGGTCGGCTGTCATGGCTCCAATTTTATGTTTGCAAAAATGTAAACCGTTTTCTACGGTTTACATTTCTGCATGCTTACACTATGCCTGCACCACTTCCTGGATCGCTACATACCTTCATTTGCATGCTACACTGCTGCACATGGGGTAATTAGCATACAGGGTCCAGGAGTTGTGCGAGCGTAGCATATGCAGGTAGTGCACATGGAAACAGCTTGTACCTGAATCGCTCGGTGGCCATATTTGGTGTTAGAATGCCAATGCTATGCCTGCACCTGGCAGAAGCTTCATGAATCCCGGGGATGTTCATTCCAGTTCATGATATTCTGGATGATTTATACTTTGGATTAACAGAAAGCTTCTGTTGATCTCTACACTAGTAAAGGTGTTTGCACTACTTTGTTGGAGTAATAAATTAAAAAACTTATTCTGTGTTGTTTCTTTTGGATGTCTCACTGGCATATGGCATCGTATATCATGAGATTTCCATGACTCATCTGTGTGATTATTGTGCAGTGTGTTTGTGATGTGATTCAGATTTTTCCTCAAGGGCAAGTTTTAGCAGATGACATTTAGGGTAAGGTCATTCACTCTGTGTTGTAGGGCACGACATGGTTCAAGGGTATCTCAAATGTTATTCATAGTGCATGGATTTATAATAAGAAACACTATAAGGAATCAGTTACAGATTTCTACTAGTCTTTGTGCAGGCAGCATCCTGTTTTTCTCTTTTCACCAACATAAAATCAGGTTATCTTTACAATCTGTTTGCAGATTTGGAATTTGATGCTCTGTAGTTTTAGAGTTTTGACTAAATAAGAATTTTGTGTGTCTAAAATATTAATTGTTGATATTAATCTATGACCAACATTATTGTTGCTACATGTTATATTATCAGTTGATTCAAAATTAAAATGTTTAGCAGGCAGCTTCTCACTTTCAGAACTATACCTTTTGTCGTACCCAATATCATTTTAGCTGCTTCAACATTTTGCTTTTGTTTTTAAACAATAGCATTTTAAAGCACTTAATTAAGTGATTTGCTTGCACGTCTATGTCTGCACAATTTTTCTCAATAACCACAGTGATAAAATATCACTTTTTGAAATGTATACTACATGTATGTGCTTATAGGTTCATAGGTTTATAGGTATTTACTAGGATAATGACCACAAGGGCCTTTTTAAGCCTAGCCATGCATCCCAAATCTCTGACAAGTTCTGATACCCTTGATAAGTGTAAGCATGGGCCTGGGAGATGAACCATTTACAGGTTACCTGTTTGCATCAGATATACTGGTGGCAAACCAGGGATGAAGTTCCGGTTTCCCATCCAGTTGTCCAAGTTGCACTTGAATTGTATTGGGGGGAACTCTGCTTCACATGGATGGGGAGCCTGTTCCATAGATGGGGTAGTCTCTGGGATACATACCTATCTCTCCAGCAGGTCCTATTTATATCACAGGCAATGTTTCACTCTTTAGAATGGGTAATTCTAGTACTGTTTGTTTTGTGGATATGCAGGAGGCCCATCAGAGTGGGGTCTGACAATGTTCTGTACGCTAGGCATAGATCTCCCCTCAAAAGCCTATAGGAGACAGAATACAGGGATAGGGCCTTGAGGCAGTCTGCATAGGACATATTACTTACTCACTGTATTCTTTTAGTGAGGAACCTCTGTGAATGTTCTGATCGTTGGATATGCCTGGTTACGTACATACCAAAGGGGGCATTGTACTCAATGATAGCTGATGAATGCTGAATACAGTGAAACAATGACTTCCTTGGATTTAGATGCCATACCTTTGTTTATTAGTTGTGCAACACAGAATGATTTCCTCACCACTCTAGACACTTGATAATCAAAGGCTAGATTACTTATCTATGCATGCCCCTAAGTCCCTGACTACTGGGTCAACTCTAAGGAGTGTGTTGTCCATATGACAGTTACCAGGGATGGATGACTTCCCAAGCAATACTATTATGCATTTCTTGGCATTTAGTTTTAGTCCATGACCCTGATACCAGTTATTTGTCTGTGTCAGCCCCTCCTGGAGAACATTTGAGTCAGTGGGAGATTCAATGACAGCTCCTAATTTGCAATCATCTGCAAATTTAGTCAGCCAGAGATCACTGACATTGGCCTTGACTTATGAGAAGTAACTTGAAATATATTTTTGTGTTAATATTAACATGTTATTGTGAGTTCCATATACACAGCCTACTATGAATAATCATGTTCCATTTAAGCAATGTGATTATTCAAACACAAAGCATCTACAAACTTTGGAGGTTACTATGTTAATTTATTTATTTATTTGACGTTTGTTTTCCAGGATAGTCTATTTGTTAATACAGTTTGATTGCTTTTGTATAAATGTAAATTTGCCTATGTCACAAGTGATAATTCAGTACAGGTGTTTAACAAAAAAAACTTTGGAGGTTACTAATGAAGTCACACCCAAGGTTGCAAAGCATAAAAGACATTCCCCTGGATTTACGAAGCGCATTATAGCATGCAGGATTAATTTAAGAGCTATTTTCAGCAATATGGGCGACGTGAGATCCAGGAACGAATTCCTGGGACGTGCACATGAGCTCTTAGGCTAATCCTGCACGGACCGAGCTCCTGTATGCAAATTACCCTCATTTGCAGGTGAAAACTATGTAAATAAGGGTAATATGTGATCCAGGAAGCTGGCAGCCATCCGTGCAGGATGAGTGCAGTGTGCAGAAATGTACTCGGTTAGTAACTGAGTACAGTTCAGCAATCTACAAAATGGAGCTATGACAGCTCCAAATAAAGGCTGCATATAATTGAGGAAGCATGCTAATGTCCAAGTAGAAGGCCATTGGCATTGCAAAATGTAAAAGAAAAAAATAAACAACGTTTAATTTTATCTTCGCCGATCTTGCCTGGTTAAGCATAGGACAGCGACGCACAAACGGGATCGGGGTGAAATTAATAAAATAAACCTAAAAATAAGCATTCTAACTAAAATCAGTATTCTGCCATGCAAGTCAATGGCAGTCAGAAGACAACCTGGCCATTGTGTAATGGTTGCTAAGGGGGGAGGCTCAGTGTGGGACATGTAACTATGCATTAGCAGGCAATCCTATGCAAATGAGGGAAGGGTTAGTGAATCCCAGATTTCCCAGGGTATGAGGCAGGTCCCAAGAGTGTAAGAGTATAAATAGCTGGGTGCAAGACTAGGATATAGGTGACATCATGGGGGTGTGTGTCAGGCATACTGTAAGTGGATTGGAAACCTGTGGCTTGGGATTGCTCCTAGCGTAGCACAGCTAAGCTAGGGGTGTGTCTAAACCTGCCTAGCACACTTTACAATGTGTAAGTGGGTGTGCGTGCCGCACATCGGGTTGTACAGGAAGAAAACAGAAGTTAAACCTGGAAAAAGCAGCTCCATGCACATTTGAGCACTCTGTTTGCTCGGTGCGCACATGGGCCTAAACAGGGAGGCAATGGAAAGGGAAAACAGCAGTAGGAAGGTAATCAAGAAGACCTAGTTGAGCAGCCAGGTGAAATGTATCAGAATCAGCTAATCGCACAGAAAGCAGACCAGCCCAGCCCAGAACACCATTATAAACCAAGCAAACACCTACACCCCTGGTTTTTCCACACTCCACACCACTGGTGTATACAAGCGGGGAAATTTTAAAACCAAACCAACAAAATGAGAAGGGCTGCAGCAGACAACATAGAACAACATGTGCAAAAGGCTGTGGGTGGTGAGGAGTCAATGCTACCAAACAACCCACAGTGAGGAGACAGAGAAGAGTGTACAGATGCAGGGTAACCTACCAGGGGCTACATGAGCTGGAGATAGTGGAGCGCTATAGGGTGGACAGAGACCTCCTACATCAAATTGTTGAGTTGTGCAGGCCACACCTGACACACCACACTGGCCAAGGGGTACCCATCCCAGTGGATACCAAGGTATGTGTAGGCCTAGGTATACTAGCCACAGGTACCTCCCAAACTACAACTGGGGATAACATGGGCATCTCACAGGCTTCAGCATCCAGAGTATTCCACCAATTCCTGGATGCCATGTCAGCACATGTCAGTGAGCATGTATGTTTCTTCAACACATGTGAGGTGTTGACTCACAATATGCATCTCTTCCACCAAATAGCTAACTACCCTGGGGTAGTGGTTGCTATATACTGCATGCACTTACGCATCAAAGCACCACCCAGTGAGCAGGGTAGGGCCTACATCAACTGCAGGGGCATCCCCTCCATCAACTGCCAGGTTGTATTTGATGCCCAGGGCATTATACTGAATGTGTGTGCTGGTTGCACTGGAAGCTATGATGATTCATACATATGGCATCTGATGCAGCTGTACCACAGATTTGCCAATGTGGACATCCCCTACGGTCACCTAGTGGGGGATGCTGGGTACCCACCGGAGCCATGGCTGATGACATCCATCAGAAATGCACACATACCTGAACAACAACGCCATAATGATGCACAAGCACAGGCCAGACATATAATAGAGCATGTGTTTGGGATGCTCAGATCATGGTTCCGGTGTCTGGACACATCCGGTGGAGCTCTGCAGTGTTCACAAGCTACATGTACCCAAATAGTAATGGTATGTGCTATGCTACACAATATGATCCTGTGGAAACAGCTGCAGCAGGAACAGGATGGCGCAGGGCCACACAGCCCCCCACCAATGCCAAGACCTGTACAGGTACAGAGTGACTCGGAGGAGGAACAACCTGAGCCTGCTCCAGTAGGCAGAAGGGGGCGTGCCCAGTATGCCCTGGCCTTGGCAAAGAGGCAACACATAGCATATGCACTGACACAGTAGGGCCCCAGAGAATGACACCTTTCTCTGACTCACACAGACAGTAAAAGGGATGCCAAACATGACACTACCTGTGCCTAACCATGTATAGGGAGTGTACTATGTGCATCCGACATTAGGCAGCCCTCCAGCACCATCCTCAAGTCCGGCACACCCTCAAGGTAAGTCAAGCAACCTGCCAATTGTCAAATGGAGTAGAATGTGTTTTTACCAGTAGCTATGGTATGGATGTGAACATGCAAGGGAATTGGGTGGCTGGATGTCAAGGCAGCAGAGAGTAGACACCCATAGTGGCAGCATGAGATCTGTAACACATACTGGAGTCACCATAGTAGCCAGTACTACACAGGATGACAAAACCCACTGCAGGAAATGGCCTGAGTGACAGGGGTGTCCATAAGAGCCACACATGCCAGTCAGGAAGGGTCACATACCCAGCAACAGTCTCAGCCAGCAGGACAGATGAAGACAAACACAAACAAATGCTGTACTATGGCCTCCAAATTTGCCCTATGGGTAACCCCTCCCCCAGGCCTACACAGACAGACCGCAGCAGGCCAGGCAGTTGGATGTAAGTTGTGAAGGCTAGGATGTCAGACACTAATATGTAGGTAATTAAAGCTAGGCTCTGTACTACACTGGTAAGCCCTAGCTAGCAGGATAGGTAAGACTACAGACTGAAATGGAGTAGCTGACTTACCAGTACAGTCCCAGCAAATGTGTACAAGTGTCAGGTGCGCCCCCCATCCAACATACACATAGAGTAACAGTCAGGTGTGCCCCCCACTCCTGTGTAGAACAGTAGAAACAGTCAGGTGTCCCCCCTGCTATGCATAAATGTAGCAACAATCAATGGCAAATGACCGATGGATACCCTGCAGACACAGCATTCTACCCATTGGTGTACAACAAAAGGTAAGCACTGCAGTACAAACAACCTAGACGTGGTCCGCATATGCAACACAGATGGCCATACTGGGCATGCTCACACACTTAGAGGAATGAAGGCAATGTCAGTCAACAACATACTGAGAGGTCATACTGGGCATGCTCATACACTTAAACAGATGAAGGCCATTAAACACATGAAGGCCATGTCTGCAAACACCAGTGGACCAGACATATTTGGAAGTTGTAGTTCTCAGTGTGAACACATGTCAGTATGCACCACTCCTGCCTTGCACACTCAGTGGATAGGAATGCAGACAAATATGTAAGGACAACACACTATAATAAGCCACAGGCACATGGGCATAGACATGTGGAAGAAGGTGACTGTGACAAGGAGCCATGCAGGCCTGTCCCAACTGGCACACAGCCTAAGGGCTCCCAACACATGAGGTGTGGATGTAACCCACTGCGAATACAAGCCACCAGTACCTGTCAGCATGACAGACTAAGTGGAGTATGTGTCAGCTGTGCAACAAGACTGTACAAGGAAGCAGCCATCTAGTAGCTGTATACATGCACCTGTGACATATGACCCCATGTGTGTCTGCATGTGGCATGTCAACCCCTACATGAATGGGGTATGGCCCATGCACACACTGCCCTCCCCTTAGCAGTAGTATGACAAGCCTGCTGAGGTCATCCAATGTGAATTACACCTTTGGGAGAGCTATAGCTCAGTAAAATGCATGGTGCATCCCATAACTGCATACTGCTGTAGTGATAGACTAGTTAGGTAGTAGTACTAACCCCAGACCTGTCAAGTGTGTGAGTGTGTGTTTGTGTGTGTGCCTGTCTGCCTCTGACTGTGTAGAGTGAAATGCTTGTTAGGCTACTCACACTCCATGCAATACATATATTAAACTTTAAATCACAAAAGAAGCAGAATACAGCAGAAGTAAGAACAAAGTAAGAACAAAACTCCAGATTTAATTCCAAGAATGTGCACCTAAAACATACGGATGAGCGCTTTCACCATTACAGCTTCTTCAGATCCTGAGCAGTGGATTTTATTTCTTATTTTTATATATTAAACTTTAGCAAGGCTGCTGATGTCACTCACCTAAAAGTACACCTCTGGGAACGTGATAGCCCAGTAATTGCCATGGCACATCCTGTAACTGCGTACTGCTGTAGTGTGATAACCTAGTTAGGTAGGTGTTCAAACCCCAGCCCTGGCAGCTGTGTGTGTGTGTGTGTGTGTGTGTGTGTGTGTGTGTGTGTGTGTGTCTGACTGGGTAGAGAGCAATGATTTTTATGCTACTCACACTCCATACAATACAAATACACTACTTTGCCAAGGCTGCTGATGTTACTCATTTAGAAGTACACCTCTGGGAAATTGATAGCCCAGTAATCGCCATGGTGCATCCTGTAACTGTGTACTGCTGTAGTGTTATAAACTAGTTAGGTAGGTGTTCAAACCCCAGCCCTGGTAACTGTGTGTGTCTGACTGGGTAGAGAGCAATGCTTTTTAGGCTACTCACACTCCATACAATACAAATACACTACTTTGCCAAGGCTGCTGATGTCACTCATCTAGAAGTACACCTCTGGGAAATTAATAGCCCAATAATCGCCGTGGCACATCCTGTAACTGCGTACTGCTGTAGTGTGATAAACTAGTTAGGTAGGTGTTCGAACCCCAGCCCTGGCAATGGTGTGTGAGTCTGTGTGTGTGTGTCTGACTGGGTAGAAAGCAATGCTTTTTAGGCTACTCACACTCCATACAATACAAATACACTACTTTTCCAAGGCTGTTGATGTCACTCATCTAGAAGTATACCTCTGGGAAATTGATAGCCCAGTAATCGCCATAGCATGTTCTGTAATTGTGTACTGGTGTAGTGTGATTTAGAATGGTAGTAGTGTTCCATCTCCATCCATGCCAGTTCCGGATGTGATGTATGTGTCTCAGTGTCTGTGTATGGAACAATGCATTATAGGCTACTCACTCGCAGTACATTACAAATGCCCTACTTTGGTAGTCCTGCTGATGTCATTAATTGTGAAATACACCATCGGGGAAGATGAACTTCAGTAATGTCCGTGGGGCGTAATATAACTGCGTAGTGCTGTAGTGTAGTAAGCCAGCTCGATAGCGGTTCTACTCCCAGAAATGACAGGTGTGTGAGTGCATGTGTGTGTGTAACTCGTATCCTGTGTAGAGGTGGGTGTGAGTCTATGACACCTGTGGGCAATGTGGAGGGGTTTTGCTAATTTCATTTATGGTGGCCCTACTATATATCACAATGTCAATCATACAGGGATAACAGAATTAAATGGCTGAGAGGCTGGTGTGCAAAGCCATACCCATACATGTGACATCAAGGTCTGCCAATCACAGTTAGCAACCCCACTGTGCCTTCACATGTGACTAACAATGGACATACCATGCCTAACACCATGGCCTGTATGGACAGATGACACTGACATCAGGAAATGTTGTTAGCATGCTATCAATGTGGGTGCAGGGTAAATCTGCTGACCAGTACCACTCCTTGCCACATGTGGGCAAGACCGGCACATCTGATGATAAGTTGTGTTCACAGTATGGGCCAGACACCCCTGGCACAGTTCCACATGTCACTGTACATGCATGTGGGAGGTGTGCACATCCTAGACACCATCCAAGTCATGGACTAAGGAGCACATACATGGCAAGTGATGCACAGCATTGGCCACACACAATGGCCACCCTGGTGCCTGGAAGACAGATGCAATACCCATCTGTGTGGGCAAATGCAGAAGCTAAAGGCCTGTGCCACAATGCAGACCATTGTCATGTGGGCTGATGCCAAGGTATACCCATTGCCTACCCTTGTATAGCCTGCTGGCACTGTTGGCCACCACACACCCATGCAGACATGCACCCATGCATGTCATAACTGGACCCTGTGGGTTCGTGTGTGTGTTGTATGGTGCGTATGTCCACATCCACATGCACTACTCCCCCCAGGGCACAATGAAGCATGCTGCCTTATGTCTGACACCCCCTCATACTCACTGCCCATATGAACTCTGTATCACTCATGTGGTGCATGTGTTCCCTGCACATCGATGTGTTGTGGCAATCCCACTAGTGACAGGTTGCACTCCTGGCCCTGCCAAGTGTGTTAATGTGTGTACGTCACTGTGTGAGTGTGCCTGTGCTGACGCTGGCACCTGTTCATGTAGACAGGCACGTGTACGTCACCTACTGTATATCTACCATATCCCTGTTGCAGATGTCACTCACCATCACATATATGTTCTGAGTGACCCCAACCAGATAACCTATGTGGTGCATCCAATAACAGCATCGGACTGTGATAGCGCTACATAGCTGTCGGGTATTTGATACCCTGTGCTGGTAGTTGTGTGACACAAACATGTGTCAGTTTTACCTTCCCACCCCTCCCTGACATGTATTCACCTCTGTCTGCCTACCCCACTCCCTCAGTGGCAGATGTGGAGGCCCACACCTGCATTGCTTAGGCAGCAGCATGTGTATTTAACGTGATGCTCATGATCAGCTGATGGTCTCTGCATGTATTGCAGGACTTCCCTAGCCAATTGCATGTGGAACAGGTGTGGTAACATTCCCATAGCCAATTGCATGGAAATGCACTCCACTACTTGGAATCCTGGTGGTGTTGGTTCTTGTCTGTCACTGTGAGCAGGAGCTAGAACTGTCATTTGGCAAACAGCATTTCAGATGGGTTGGGAATTTACCTCTAACAACATACACTGTGGAAAGAGGGCAACAAACAGGTGGGGGGTGTGCCTGACCTGACTACGAACTGTAAGTGCTGCTATACTGCATGTGGAGTAATGTTGAATTAACAGTGTTTGTCTGCATATGCCTGTCGTACATGTCACAATATCTGCCATGTCAGTTCCATGTATATCAGGAATCCCCATCTGCAGGCTCATCTGCAGACTGGGCAGTGTTGTGCCTTTGGTGTCATGTGTTAGCCATGGTGCATCTATCTGTGGAATGCAGAAGGTACTGTGAGTATTACAGTTTGCTGATGGTGAAGGCCGTGACAGTTACTGACTACATATCCCTCACTGGACATATGCTGCAACAAACCCTGTTACAATGGTAGATTAATGAGGGTATGACAGCAACATGTCTATACTGGCCCTGTGTATGTGCTGTCAGCCACACCTCTGTCAACCTTTGTACATATGTACTGCATGAAGTGGTACATATGTGCTGTACACCGTAAATAGTGTCAACATATGTGATAACACGCCAGTGATA
>NC_056732.1:549866155-549868655 GCF_019279795.1 Protopterus annectens | reverse complement strand
GCATACACATGCACAACATTGTGCATTTTGTTCACATCTGTCATCCGGGACACTAGGACTGTATGCTTGTCCATTGTCAGTGGTGGCCTGGGGTGTAGAGCTCCACATTGACCCGAGCTACGTATCCTAATTAATACTGGGGTGATCACATTCATAGAGGGTAAAAGACATAACATAGCTACATCCCCCATTAAACATGCTTAGTTTACATTAAATTGTCGGTATTATCCATGCTTAGGTCAGGTTTGCATGTCAGGTATGACTGTTGACAAAGGTCAGTTTAAGCTGAGGTTGGATTCCTGTTTCACAGGTCAGGATAGGTTATTTGCAGGTATTCGGGGTAGGTGTAGATATTTTATACCTGTGTGGTACAGTAGAGGCGAATAGTTAGGGAGAAGGTAGGTATATAGTGGGGTGACATTGTAACTGTTTAGTAGCCCGTAGGTATAATTGGATGGGGAGCAATAGGGAAGGTATTTTGGATGTTGGGATTTGTATGCAAGGCAGGACAAGAGGTGTTGGTATCACTAGTTGATGTAGTGGTATAGAGTGTGAGGTGGGGGGGGGGGGTTTCGCAAGGTGGTGAGACTGTGCTGCTCCAGGTGTGCTTGTCATGTTCCTTCATGTGTTACTTACATGTGTCCTGTGGAACAGCTGTGATACTACATGTGGGTTGGGGTTACAGATACTGGCAATATAGTGGGGGAAGAGGGTGTCATCTACATGTACCCATAAACATCAAGAGGAATGGAACAGGGGCTGATAGGTATGTGGTGTGCATGGGGCACAAAGGGGGGTGTTAGTAGGGGGATTATCCAGGGATGTGCAGGATGGCTGCAGGGAAGGTCCACAGCTGGCCATGTTGTGTACGACAACAGCTGTGCATGTGCACTGTATTTGGTATTTGCGTTGGACACTCACACCCCTGGGTTGGGGTGAGGACTTCAATAATACCTTGTGATGCCTATTACATCGGCTTACATGCCTACAGTGAGATGTTGTGACCACGTGTTCATAGGTGTTGTGTAGTGGGTAATGCAACAACACATATGGTTATACCGTACTTTGCCATGTACACTGGACTGTGCTCCAGTGGAACCCATATCGGGAATGGCTGCCTGTCAGGTGTAAGCATGCCTGTTGACTGTACAGAATCCGCGGTATGTCTAGAGTTTGCTTCATAATATTGTTGTGTTCCTCTTACAATCTGCACCTGTCTGACAAATACCTGAGAACTGATACCATTAAATACAGACAAGTAACTGGGTTTAAGACTCCACATCCTTCAGACGAGTCATGCTAATGCATAACTTATTATTCTATCATCTTTCTAAGGTTGTAAGTGGAATATGTGCTTTCTGTCCCTATTTGTCCCCCCAACAGTTTAGGTTCTGTCCAGTGGTTTAGCTCTTAGAGGTTGAGAGGTATGGGTGTAAACTCTGCCAAATTCGCAATATTACTGACATCCCCAGAGCGGTCCGAATACAAGTGCACCAGCCAACACCTGCACGACTAGGCCCATAATTGCATACCCATAGTTCCCCCACCTGGCCCTCCTCTACAGCACTCATCCTTACTGTGGGTGCAGGTGGGGTCTAACCACACCACTACACAATGCCCACTCTCCACATGTCAGGACCCATGTCGTACGTTGTCTCGACCCACGGGTCATCAGGCTTGCACAACCTACTGGTCTGTGTACGTATACAGCCTGGTAAGATAATACAGGGACTGACTCTGATTATCATTAATTTTTGGCATGTCCCACAAGGGACATTGATGTCTTTGTTTCAAGATTAGACGTGGCAGGTGTCTCCCACTGGTAGTATCCTGCCTGTAGTCTGGGAAGTGGTGGTGTGTTTACTTGTATCGTGTGTTTGTATGTTTCACCTGTCTAGGTGGGAGGGGGGTTGATGTTACATGTTACACGTTTGTTGATTGGACCCCCACCCCCATTGGCACTGCCTGTGAACATATGTAATCCTTAACTGGTGTATCATGTCTCTATATATCATATCTCTATATAGATATATATATATATATATATATATATATATATATATATATATATATATATATATGCTGTATATTATTATTTAACAAATTGTTTTCTAGTCCTAAAGAGCTTTTCTCCCCGGGTCTATGCTGTAAATGAGCCAGAAGCTCAGCCAGACTCACCCGGTTATCAGATGTGATTTAAATACATAATTCAATTAATATCCTAGCTATATATATGTGTATTTTTACACACACATATATACATATATTTCTACATATCTATATACATATATATCTGTATATATATATATATATATATATATATATGTATATATATATATATATATATATATATATATATATATGGCTGTATATATATATATATATATATATATATATATATATATATATATATATATACATATATATGTCTAATGACATATGGATGTATCGGTGTCTGCATATGTATATATCTATATGTGGGTGTTTAATTATATTCTGT